>NC_030444.2:6083442-6330942 GCF_001660625.3 Ictalurus punctatus
TGTGCAAAATAAAGTAGTACATGTTCATTGTAAACATGAGACTTACTCTATAATAAAAAAGTGATAGTGTGCAGTGTAAACATGTGCAAATGCCTGCAGAGGTAGGCTCAGTAGTGGTCCTGATGTTGTTCTCATGTAAATGCTATAAAAAGAGATAGTGTGCAATTTAAACATGTGAAAAGGCCTGCAGAGGTAGGCTAAGTAGTGGTCCATGATATTAGTCTCATGTAAAGGAGTGTGTGGGGTTGGCAGGGTGGAGTAAAGCTTGGCAACTCTCAAGATCAGAGGGCAAACTGTGTCTGCAGTTTTGGGGAGGGATAGTGGATAAGAGTCGTTCACAAGCCTGACGGCCTGTGGGTAAAAGCTGTTTTTCAGCCTTGTAGTTTTTACTTTTGCACTCCTGTATTGTTTGCCTGATGGCAGGAGTGTGATTAGGCTGTGTTGGGGGTGGCTATTGTCCTTAATGATGTTGTGGGCCATCCTGATGACCCTGGCCTGGTAGAGGCTCTCCAGCATTGGTAAGGCTGTTCCAGAAATGGTTTGGTCAGCTTTCACCACCTGCTGTAACGTAGTTCCTGAGCTGTGCAGCTTCCAAACCAGACTGTGATGGAGCTGGTGAGGATGCTCTCAATTGTACACCTATAGAAGCTGCTGAGGATTCTACTTGGCAAGCCGAATTTCCTTGACCTTCTCTAGAAGTACATGCATTGCTGAGATTTCTTCACCAGGAGTGTAGTGTTGTGAGACCAAGTGAGATCTACTATGATGTGAACACAGAGGAATTTGAAAGTGCTCACTCTCTCCACCTCTATCTCGCCAATGTGCAGTGCTGAGTTCTGCTCACTTCTCCTTTGTGGATCAACAATCATCTCCCGTTTTGTTGTTGTTTTATTAACTTTAGGGAGAGATTGTTGTCCTTATACCACTTCACTAGGTCAGCCATGTTCATCCTGTACACTGACTCATCACACCCAGTTATTAGTCTGATATCAGCTAATTTGATGATACTGGTGTTGTTCTGGGAGTCCACACAATCACCGTTTTGAATGCGGAGCTACAGTCGATAAACAGGATTGAAACATACAGTGCATCTGGAAAGTATTCACAGCGCTTCACTTTTTCTACATTTTGTTATGTTACAGCCTTATTCCAAAATGGATTAAATTAATTATTTTCCTCAAAATTCTACAAACAATACCCCATAATGACAATGTGAAAGTTTGTTTGAAATCTTTGCAAATTTATTAAAAATAAAAAACAAAAAAGCACATGTACATAAGTATTCACAGCCTTTGCTCAATACTTTGTTGAAGCACCTTTGGCACGAATTACAGCCTCAAGTCTTTTTGAATATGATGCTACAAGCTTGGCACACCTATTATTGGGCAGTTTCTCCCATTCTTCTTTGCAGGACCTCTCAAGCGCCATCAGGTTGGATGGGGTGTGTCGGTGCACAGCCATTTTCAGATCTCTCCAGAGATATTCAATCAGGTTCAAGTCTGGGCTCTGGCTGGGCCACTCAAGGACATTCACAGAGTTGTCCTGTAGCCACTCCTTCATTATCTTGGCTGTGTACTTAGGGTCGTTGTGTTGTTGGAAGATGAACCTTTGCCCCAGTCTGAGGTCCAGAGCGCTCTGGAGCAGGTTTTCATCAAGGGTGTCTCTGTACATTGCTGCATTCATCCTTCCCTCGATCCTGACTAGTCTCCCAGTTCCTGCCACTGAAGATCATCCCACAGCATGATGCTGCCACCACCATGCTTCACTGTAGGGATGGTATTGGCCAGGTAATGACTGGTGCCTGGTTTCCTCCAGACATGACGCTTGCTATTCAGGCCAAAGAGTTCAATCTTTCATTTCTCATGCTCTGAGAGTCCTTCAGGTGCCTTTTGGCAAACTCCAGGCGGGCTGTCATGTGCCTTTTAGTGAGGAGTGGCTTCCGTCTGGCCACTCTACCATAGAGGCCTGATTGGTGGAGTGCTGCAGAGATGGTTGTTCTTCTGGAAGGTTCTCCTCTCTCCACAGAGACATGCTGGAGCTCTGTCAGAGTGACCATCAGGTTTTTGGTCACCTCCCTGACTAAGGCCCTTCTCCCCCGATCGCTCGGTTTGGCCGGGCAGCCAGCTCTAGGAAGAGTCCTGGTGCTTCTAAACTTCTTCCATTTACAAATGATGGAGGCCACTGTGCTCACTGGGACCTTCAGTGCTTCAGAAATGTTTCTGTACCCTTCCCCAGATCTGTGCCTCGATACAATCCTGTCTTGGAGGTCTACAGACAGTTCCTTGGACTTCATGGCTTGGTTTGTGCTCTGACATGCATTGTTAACTGTGGGACCGTATAGAGACAGGTGTGTGCCTTTCCAAATCATGTCCAATCAGCTGAATTTACCACAGGTGGAATCCAATCAAGTTGTAGAAAAATCTCAAGGATGATCAGTAGAAACAGGATGCACCTGAGCTCAATTTTGAGTGTCATGGCAAAGGCTGTGAATACTTATGTGCATGTTTTTTTTTTTTTTTTTTTAAATAAATTTACAAAGATTTCAAACAAACTTCTTTCACGTTGTCATTATGGGTATTGTTTGTAGATTTTGAGGAAAATAATTTAATCCATTTTGGAATAAGGCTGTAACATAACAAAATGTGGGAAAAGTGAAGCGCTGTGAATACTTTCCGGATGCATCGTAGCTGTCCTTGTTCTTTAGGTATGTGAGGGCAGTTTGTATTGTTGTGTTGACGGCTTCCTCTGTGGACCTGTTTGGTGTGTGTGATCTGGAGAGGGTCCAGAGTGTCTGTTGTGGTGGGCTGGATGTGACTCATGACAAATCTCTCAAAGCACTTTATCACTATTGGAGTCAGTGCAATGGTCCGGTATTTGTTGATACAGGTTGCTTTGTTGTTTTTTTTGGCAGTGGTATGATGGTGGCCTTCTTGAAACAGGTGAGAATTGAGGCTTGTGTGAGGGATAAGTTGACTATATCCACAAAGATATCAGCTAGCATTGATGAGCAGGTTCTGAGTGTTCGTCCAAGGATGTTGTTTGGATCAGCAGTTTTTCGTGTTTTCCTGAAAGTCTTAGTCACATCTCCAGATGAGACAGTGAATGGTGGGTTTCTGTGTGCTCCCACTAACCAGCTTACACCCCAGTGGCTCTGTACTGAGGGGCTCAACGTGGGCATAGAACTCATCATGTGTGATGTGGCTGTCAGTGATCATGCCCCTGCTTCTTCCTTGATAGTCTTTGATATTTTGTAATCCCTGCCACATGCACTGTGTGTCAGCAGTGGTGTAGTGACACTCCAGCCTCAGCAGCATGGACTGAACCATAGAGTTTATCCACAGCTTTTGGTTGTGGTATGTCCGGATCTGTTTAGTGACTAGAATGTTATTTAATTCCTGTTACCCTGTTCAACAGCATCTGCTTGATTGAAAACAGCCACCTTTTAAAAGTAGTTTGTGGAGAACAGTCAGTTTACTAATAAACTCATACATGTGTGTTACTGTTGTGGCCTGCGGTTCTGATGCCTGTGGTTCTGATTCCATTGACAATACACAGTCTCCTCCAAAAGTATTGGAACAGTAAGGCCAATTATTTTATTTTGCTATACAGTGAAGACATTTGAGTTTGAGATCAAAAGATGAATATGAGACAATGTAATTTAACTTTCATTTCCTGATGCATCTAGATGTGTTAAATAACATGGCACCTTTTGTTTGCACACCATTTTTTCAAGTGATCAAAAAAATTGGATTGTGATTGACAGGTGTTTCTTCAATTCAGTTCAATTTTATTTGTATAGTGCTTAACAATGGATATTGTCTCAAAGCAGGTTTACAGAAACATATAAATTCAGGATATAGATTTTAAGTGTGCAAAATTATCATTAATGAGCAAGCCGGTGACAACGGTGGCAAGGAAAAACTCTCTCAGATGATATAAGGAAGAAACCTTGAGAGGAACCAGAATCAGAAGGGAACCCATCCTCATCTGGGTAACAACGTATAGTGTGAAAGTAAAGGAAAGTTCATTATGGTTTTTATATGAAGTCTGTTTTGTTGAACTAGTCCACTAAAGGAGAATTGAGTGCAAAATTGTATGTGGTAATTGCAGCCCATAGCAGCAACCGTAGTCCCAGCAACCATAGCGAGAATGTCCATGTGGAATTAAGGTCCAAAAAACCATTTCCATGGCACTTCAAGCTATACCATCCTCAGCAATCTCCAGTCTGCACTGCTTGGGGTCATCCGCAGTGGCAGAATGTAGCATCCAGTTGATGAGAGCTCCATCCAGCAGTAGGGCATCAGAATGGATCAGGTAGGTCCGGAGAGCAGAAAGGGTCTCCCTGTCATCTCCATAAAATCATGTGTGGCTTGACCGAAGGAGAGAGGGACACGAAGGTAAAGAGTGGGAGTGATTTGTTAGGTATGCTTACTATCCCGTAATGGATAAGACTGTGTACTTTGCGTAAAAGAAAGTCTATTCATGGTAAGCTTGAGTAAACAAACATGTTTTCAGCCTAGGCTTAAACACTGAGATTGTGTCTGAGTCCCAAACACTAACTGGAAGGCTGTTCCATAACTGTGGGGCTTTGTAAGAGAAAGCTCTTCCCCCTGCTGTAGCCTTCACTATTTGAGGTACCAACAAATAGCCTGCACCTTTTAAACGAAGTAAGCATGGCGGATCATAGAAGACCAAAAATTCACTCAGGTACTGTGGCACGAGACCATTCAGTGCTTTATAGGTCAATAGTAGTATTTTATAATCAATGCAAAATTTTATTGGGAGCCAATGCAGTGTAGATAAGATAGGGGTGATGTGGTCATACTTTCTGGTTCTAGTAAGGACTCTAGTAAGGACTCTAGTAAGGACTCTAGTAAAGCAGCTGCATTCTGGACTAACTGGAGCTTGTTTATGCACCTCCTGGAACAACCAGACAGTAAGGCATTACACTAATCCAACCTAGAGGTGACGAAAGCATGAACTAATATTTCTGCAATATGTAGTGACATATTTCTTATCTTAGCAATATTTCTGAGACGAAAGAAGGCTATCCTAGTAATATTATCTACATGAGCGTCAAATGAAAGACTGGGGTCAATAATCACACCAAGGTCTTTTACTGCTGCACATGACAAAACAGAAAGGCCATCCAGAGTTACGGATGTAACAGCTGCACGTGGTCCTAATACAAGTACTTCTGTCTTGTCAGAATTAAGTAAAAGGAAGTTAATAAGCATCCAATGTCTAATGTCCTTTACATATTCATCAACTTTATTAAGCTGCTGATTGTTGTTTGGCTTTGCTGAAATATACAGCTGTGTATCATAATGTTTCTTGTTGCCCAGGTGTGCCCTGTAGATTCATTGTTCATACAATTAATAGCTCTGAATGTCTACTCTTTGCTTGAGCACTGAGTTTTGTCTGTGAATACTGCATGTGTTAAAAAGGATAAACCAACAAGAAGATGAAAGAGCTGTCTATAGGAGAATAGGAAACCTTTTTGGAGCTGAGAAAAGAGGGAAATTGAGCAGAGGCAAAAGCATTGGACATAGACAATACAATTATTTAAAATGTCCTGAAAAAGAAAGAAACCACTGGTGTACTAATAAACAGACATCAAACAGGTCGACCAAGGAAAACAACAGCATTTGACAGAATCATTGGTACAACTGTGAAGAAAAATCCAAAAACAACAATCAATGACATTATCAACAACCTGCACAGGGCAGGCGTGGTATCACAATCCACCATTTGAAGAAGACTTGGAGAGCAGAAGTAGTTGGAGAGCAGGCCATAACACAAGATGCAAACCACTCATCAGCAGTAAGAATCAGATGGCCTGATTCAAATTCACAAAGAAATACAAAGTTCTGGAAACAAAAGTTCTGGAAAAAATATTAACCTCTACCAAAGTGATGAAAAGGCCAAAGTGTGGAGAAAGAAAAGGTCTGCTCATGCTCCAAGAAATAGAGGTAGGCATGTATATGGAGGTAGTGTGATTAGTTGGGCTTGAATGGCTGTTTATGGAACAGGCTCAATATGATTGTAGGAACAGAATGAATTAAAAAGTTTACAGAAACATTCAGTCTGTCAATTTACAGAGAAATGCATCCAGTCTTATTGGGAGGAACTTCATCATGCAGCAAGACAATGACACACTGCTAATATAACAAAGGACTTCATAAGAGGAAATTAGTGGAAGGTCTTAGACTGGCAGTCAGTCATCAGACCTTAACCCAAATCAGCATGCATTTTATATCCTGAAGAGGAGACTGAAGGGAGAAACCCCCAAAACAAACAACAACTAACAGTTTGGTGATGTTAGCTGGTTGCTGGCTTCATGCAGTTACTGCAAACAAGGGATATGCCACAAATATGAAGTGTTATTTACTTTAAATTATTTTAAAACTAGCGGTTCCAATTAGGGCTGTGACGGTGGCCATGACAAACTACCACCGTGGTGGTGGAGTGCCTGCAGTGGTGTCACTTTACACGCCAAGTTAATGTTTCTGCTTGAGTGGGCACCATGATAAGTACAAAGTACAATGTTTTGTATACAAGTGTAACAATAATAACCGTTGCAATATTAATTTGTATTTATAGCCTACCATATAGTGGGAGATTTTATGTTAATACATAAATTATGTCTTATTTTGTCGTGGTTTTGTTTGAGTGCGGCAAAATCCAGTCAGGCAAATTCTGCGATTTCACTTCGGGTTCTGCTGCTGCAGCCGATCTTGTTGGGGAGCAAAATGTTATATTGGCAATCTGGGAATATTTTAGATTCATGTCTAACAAGAGAGGTGAACCAATAAATTTGGTGAAGCCATATGTTTGCTTTGTGGGGAAAAAAGGAAGTGTTAAACAGGCAAACACTACAAATCTCAGGAGCGATCTCCAGGCATGTCACCGAGCCATGTTTTTTATTTTATTTAATATTTAGATTTGTAACATATTTATTAAGGTTTCTATCCTACTGGTATTTCTTTCAAAGTTTTATAGGCTTGTGGTATACTACACTTGTAAAAGAAATAAAGTATTAGTCAGAGAAACGTGCGGCTGTGTTTCACTTCTTCACTTCTTCCCTTTGTGGGTCAGTCACAATATCGTATCCCACAGCACCCTCAGGCTGTTTCTCATTGCAACAACATGACACAACAAGGCTGTATTGAGTTGTTTCACTGACGGAAGTGCTAAAGTAAAGCCTAATTAAGTTTTTTATATTTAGGTTTATATTTAATTTAAGCCTATAAAATTATATATAATTATAATTATATTATATAGTGATATAAATTTCACCGCTCACCATGGTGGTTTAGTAATTAATCACCGCGGTGGAAAAAGCTGGCACCATCACAGCCCTAGTTCTGATACTTTTACTCACCTAAAAATTGGGTGGTCTGCCACCAAAGTTGCCATGTTCAACACATCTAGATGTTTAGCACGTTTAGATGTAAATATCAGCAAATTAATTTCTGATCTATCGTCTTATATTCATTTTTTATCTCAAACCCAAATGTCTTCAGTGTATAGCAAAAACAAAAGGATTGACCTTGCTGTCCCAATACTTTTGTAGGAGGCAGTATATGCCATGGAAATTGAATCAAAGAATCAGAATTAGTGATGGAAAAAGCACTTACATTTTCTATACATTCACTTAAGCATAATGTGTCAAAATCTTAGCATTTAGTACTGGAAGTATTTACTTCTAATGTACTTAAGTAAAAGTAAAAAAAAAAGTAGTATTAAAAAGTACTGAAACTGATGAAATGTAATAATGTCATGCTTTCATGTGAAAAGTAACTTTTATTACTTAAACTTTCTAAAACCTATTTTTTTTAAAGGAACTAAAGCAACTTTTAAAACATGCCTCATTTGTCTAGCTGGATATGAACGGATTTATTCATAAATTGTTCGTAAGAGCACTTCTGCAAGAAATTTGGAAGGCCTATTCATGAAAATCCTATAATTTTGAAGAACCCCTCCCTGCAACATTCATATCCTGCCCCTGAGTGAGTATAAATTTACAGTTATGACTATCATACAAACCTGTCACGGTTTGCAAAGGAGGAGATGCAGGATGTATGTGCAGTTAAGTGCTTTATTATAGGAGATATAGACAGACAAATCCAAAGTGTGAAACAATAGTGTGGTCAAAACAGGCAAATGGTCAGGCGATCAGCAAACAGGATAAAATAGACTAAGACAAGACTCAAATAAGGAGGATGAGAACTGGATCAAAACCATGAAACATAAAGCAAGGAATAAAGGCTTGGTACATGACACAGACTATGGCAACTGAGTGTAATATCTCACGAAGCATATAGACACACGAGGGGTTTAAATCACAAATGTAATCAGGGTTGAAACACAAACCAGCTGAGAACAATGATGCACATAAGGTAAACAACCAATGGCAATACAGGGGCGGAGACAGGACAGAAATCATAACAGATGCAGAATATAAACAAAGTCACTTGCAAACCCAGATGCGCGCCCTCGCTCTTTGAGCTACAAAGCACACTGCATGCTCCAGCACTTAGCATGAGGGGAAATTATGACAAAACCTCAACTTGATTGACTTTACATCATGTAATTTGAATGGATTTCATTGATTTTATATAAGGATTACTATATACTGTCAAGTTTAAATTGCTCATTTTTTATTACATTTATAGAATTTGCAGACATCCTTATCCAGAGTGACTTACAGAACTGTTTTGTAGTCTCAAAAACACATCCTCATGCTAGTGGACCTCATGCTAGTCAGGGACCAACAGTACCACTGAGTAAACTTTGTGAAAAATAAAGAATGTTAGCCAACACAAACCAATAAATGATGACAAATAAAACTAATGATTCAATTATAACAAAAGAAATGCTATTGTATAAATGGAGGATGGGCCAGTCTGTCTGCACATAGCTGTAAGCCATGAACAAATGCCTCAGCTCACAGAAGGTTATGGTCATGCTTATGACAGAAAGGATGCTTAAAGACCCCTATTATTTTTTTTGGAGGATGAATGCTGGCTTATAAATCGGTTCTATTTGCCACGGCATCTTCTTTTGATGCTGTCATCAACACTTCCAGCATGTCGGCAAGGACCCTTAAAATAATTTTAAAATAGCAGTTTACTTGTGTGATTTGTTTGATGTTATATGAGCACCAAACAAAACAAATTCTATTTCTGCTTTTGTGCCTTTTCTTTCACAGTTTAGTAGTCAGTAGTTTAGTTTGATTTCAAATTCAAGAGGTAAGCTTTGAGTTTCAAGAATGATCAGCTTTTGTTCTGTTTGACTAGTGTGGTGTTAGAGAAGCCCATGCTCCTACCTCTTCCCTACTGCTCACGGATTACCGCCGCCAAATGCTGTTCACGCCAACCCAACAGCCCTCTGATCAATGCCAATGCCGGGCAGAGAAGGTAACTTTAACTGTCGTTATCCTCAGTTGCTAGCAATGAGATGTGTTATCTACAGCTGCAACAACTAATTGATAAAATCGATAATAATTGGTAATTAAAATAATCAACAACGAATTTCATAACTGATTAGTTGGGTCTGTGACGTCACTGTGGATAACACTCCCATCAGTGATGTCATAGCATGATGGTGAAAAACGCATTCCTATGAATAAAACACATCTGAAAAACAGCGGAGGTCACAGGGTGAGCTGCTGCGGGAAAAGCGCATGATCAAGGTCGTCCAAAACATGGGTGTTTTTTATTAAGCACTTCAATCAAACTCGTAATTGTATTAACGTGGCTTGTTATGTCAGATGCTGCGACAGATGCGTGTGCTGTTTAATGTGTTCCAGACTTGTTTTCTTCAGTGCAGAAATTACATTTTTACCTTTATATTCTTATCTGTAAATGTTAGAAATTCATGGCAGGATTTCCATTTTACATAAAGGCTCATCCCGACAGGAAGCGAGTCTCCATTAAACTTCACTGAATGAGCTTGAGTCCACGCATGCGTTTCAATAGAAATAGCACGTCACCACACAATAGAAAGGAAGTGCAATAACTCTGACTAAAATATTAATTTTGATCAAATATGTTGTTGCTGCTATATTTAGAAACAAAAGTAATTGAGAGCAGTAATTGTAATGGGATTATAACATGTAATTGTATGTAAATGTAAGACATGTCATACATTTACAGAATAAAGCATTGCTACTGTGTTCAGATGAATGAATGTTTGTGTGTCTGCAGAAATTGTTTTCAAGAAAAAAAACACAGACGGCATCATTTGGGCACTTGTTGTATTTTATTGCTTTTCAAATAGAATGTGAATAAATGAAAAACCCTGTATTCCCTCTCCGTCTGCTTTTTCTTTTTGCTGGGGAGAGGCGGAGCTTAGCCTTTTATCTAGCTGTCAGTGCAGACCAGTGTTGCCAACTTAGTGACTTTTTAGACCCCTTTAGCGACTTTTTTTTTTGTGTGCAAACTTTCCAAATGTTGCCAGTACTGTCCTGCAAGTGCGAAGTCTTGCTTTCCCGCTGCACTCACACCTCTCTCTGAGTCTGCTCTGTTCAGTGAGTGGCTGAGAGCTGGAGCAGCACATTCCATTGATCATGTGCAGGTGTCCCACTGATTGATTTAACAATGTCATGGATAACGAGACATGCCCTTCGTCCCAATTTACATAATTTGTATGCAAATGTTTTTAGAATGCAAAACGAAGGGAATGCAACATGTTTTACATGTAAAATAGTACACGTTATTACGACCTAGTTCTCTTGTTCAAAGTAGTTAATGTTCAGAAACATTTTTGATAATTCATATTCCATACCTGTCCGTTATATAGTTTTAAGTCATAAAAGTTATAAAGAAAATAATGAAAAGTCATGAAAAGTAATTTTAAAAAGTATAAAAACACAAAAGCAAAAAAAATCTATCTATCTATTTATCTGTCTATCTATCTATTTATCTATCTATCAAAACAGATTATAGATTAGGTTATATATATATATATAGATTTTATACAGAATAGATAATCATTATACCTGGTCTCCTTTAATATTGGGGGGGGGGGGGCGGGCTGGGCTTTAGTTACAAAAGGTTGAGAACCTCTAATCGATTCATCAAAGAAATAATGGACAGGTTAATTGATTATCAAAATAATTGTTCGTTGCAGCCCTAGTGTTAGCTGTCTCTTCTGTGCACAAGCTAAAAACTGATGCTGCATGTAAAATAAATGTTTAATTAAATCACATTTTATGTTAAACTTCATTTCCTGGATAACAACCAGAATTAGGAGTTGAAATGATTTTGCAGTAATTGAACATGAATGAGGAGCTGTTTGCATAAAGACATGCACATCATCACTGATAAAATTTCACTAATACAATTACACTGATCTCCTCTAATGCTTCTTTGAATTTGGCTAGTTGTCTAACCAAAAATTTCCTTTTTTATAAGTTGCTTTGCTTACCTTTTGGTTTTCTGAAGGGAGAGCCTGGTCATCAAGGTGTGGCTGGATTTCCTGGAACAAAAGGCGATAAAGGAGAGAAGGTATAAACTGATTACTGTAATAACAAACTTCTGTTCAATTACATTTTATCTATGTAGTGCCTTTAACAATGGATGTTGTCACAAAACAACTTTACAGAAATCCAGATTTAGATTTAGACCCCTTTAAACTTTAGAAGGAACCAGACTCAAAGGGAATTCATACTCTTATGAGTGACATCAGAGTGTGTTGAAAGGATCATCACTATGAGCATTAGTTTTAAATATTATATGAGCATTAATTTCAAAAATTTCATTTGAGTTTTTAGCTTAAAATATATTATATCCGTGTAAGGTTATTGACTGAATAACGTATGAGACTTTAGTATAAATTGTCTTCACTAAGTGTGATCTTTAGGTTATCCAAGCGACTGTCTTTTTCTATCATTGTCACCATACAATCTAAAATAAATATGTAAGTGTGATAAAAAATTTGAAAGAAGACAGCTTATAATACCAATTTATAAAGTAATTATTTGTTTATTAATAATTTTTAATTTTAGTTATTTTTAAAGCACCTTTAGAACTACATGTGTTGACCAAAGCATAACTTTGTGCCTTCTTCTTTTGTGTTGAGGTTCCATTTCATAGTGGAACCATCGTGGTGGTTCCATGGTGGAACATGATTCTAAGTGGAACATGGTTCCACTTTGTGCCCATTACTTATGTCTACTGCTATAGATACAGTATATAACACACAGACAATTACAGACAGTTGACAAATTATAAGAAAAACTGGTGGCTCCATTATGCTGTAGGGCAAGGGTGTCAAACTGAAATTTTGCCCTGGCTACATCAGCATTTTTGTGATCTCTTGAAGGGCAATAAACTAAGGCTTTTCATTTTTAACTGATTATTATTATTATTATTTTTTTTTATTATTATTATTATTATTATTATTATTATTATTATATTCTATCAATTAGCAAAAATAACCACAGATTCCATATTTGAATGTGTCCCATAATTTGCTTAATCAAATTATATTAGCTACCAGCTGCTATGGTGAGACACAGGAACCAATCAGAATCATGCATTTTTCCATTCCTGAATGAAAGCTACTAGCCAGCTGAGCATAGTGATAGCTTTATGCAGGAGCATAAAAAGAAGTCTAGATATGGTTTTATAAGATGTAATTTTGTCCTATTCAGTATTACTTTTGGAAGTTTGCATGGGCTTAATGAAATGTGGCAGTGTGTTGTGTTTGGCCTGCTAGCCTTGAGTTTGACAAGTGCTATAGAGGCTAAAGTAGGTCTTATAATGGGTGTGGTCTCTTCCAGTATGATAATATCCTATCCTGAGGGTGCAGGGATCACTGAATGGTTTGATGAGTATAAAAATTATGTAAATCATATGCTATGGTCTTAACAGTCAACAGACCGACATGTTAGACACGTTCTCCACCAACATCATTAAAACACCAATTGAGAAAATATCTTTTTGTATGAACGGTGTTAATTCCTTCAGTAATGAGGAATTCCTTCCAGAGATTTGTAGGATCTGTGCCTCTATGTAAAGTCTCATTTGAAGCTATTCTCCGAGGTCGTGGCCCAACACCACCTGTCTGTACATTCATATGGTTATACATACATGTATACACTACTCCTCCTTACCAAGCATATTATGATTATAAATAATGTATATGAACATTCTGTATTCAGTAAACATCAGCCAAGGATGAAAAATTGTATGCAGTGGTGCATGAAAGTTATTTAAAGAACATGGATCTATCAGAGTCTGATCTTCACAACACATGTTTGTGGAAGTGCATGTTTGTGCCAGTGCACAAACAAAGGAAATATCTGAGGACCTCAGAAAATGAGTTGTTGATGCTCATCGGCTGGAAAAGGTTACAAAACCATCTCTAAAGAGTTTGGACTCCACCAATCCATAGTCTGACAGATTGTGTATACATGGAGGAACTTCAAGACTACTGTTATCCTCTCCAGGAGTGGTCGACCAACAAAGATGTGGTCGACCAACAAAGAGCAAGATGTGTAATAGTCCATTAGGCCACAAAGGAACCCAGGGTAAATTATAAACAACTAAAGACCTCTCTCACTTGTTAATGTTAAGGTTCATGAGTTTACCATCAGGAGAACACAGTCATATTTATGCAGATTTACAGAAAATTCTAAAGAGTTTACAAACTTTAAAGCACCACTGCAATTTCCATCCTTAGCTGATGTTTACTGAATACAGAATGTTCATGTACATTATTTATAGTCAGAATATGCTTGGTAAGGGGGAATATTGTATACACAGTGCATCATTCATCCAAGTAAGTGTAATACAACCAGACAAGTCAAAAGGCTTACCTGCCACATAGATATGTGCCTGTGAATTCTCAGGGCAAATGCTGATTTTGTTCCAATCACAGAGTCTCAAAGAAAAAGTAGATACTGGACACAGAATACAAGAAATCCATTAGAAAGTACATGCTGCTATGTTCAGTAAAAATAGATGGCCTTTGAGGTCAGTGGTGTAATTATGCTGTGGTTTGGGATGTAGGCGTTTTTCAAACGTGTTGCTTGTTTTGGTTTTAGTAGATTCAAAAGAGAGGAACAACAGTGTTACAGTTCAAGTCACAATGAGATGTCTAAATGTTCTGAGCCTAAGCAATGTGTGCTGATTTACTATGAGATTTGTAAATCTATTTTGATATACTACCTTAGATGTGGGCTTTTTTAGTAGACACTGCCTGAGATTTTGACCAGTGGCATTCAAATCAATGTCACTATAAGAATATATGACCAGTAGAACAAGCAGATGACTCTCTAGGTATAACGATGGATAGGTTTCAGATTTCACAGAAATAAACCTAATTTTTCAATGGTAATTAAAGCAAATAGGTCATCACAAACATACTATATATCCTAATGTTTTTGAACTCAGACAGTGTCTGTAACATTTTTGTCCTACAACTGGCTTAAATTATATATATTTTTTAAGAAAAAAGAATAGCAGTTAGATTAAACATTATATGTAGTTAGATTATTTTTTTTAAATGCTGGCTCAAGACTATTAGATGATATAAGAATATATACAAAAATTACATCATAATGGCAAATGAATCTTTAAATATCTAACACCAAGTAACTGGACTCCAGCACAGTCAACCATGTCCAAGAAGGTCACTGTTGGCCCAGGGCATGTACTCTCCCAATTATCAAGTAATATTATCCCACTCTGCAGCTGCTGGCCACTGTGTTAAAAAGATATCGTCAACAGCTGTACTAGTGCATGCCTGCTGCAAAAATGTTTTTTTCCACTAAATGACCCATCTCTCTTTTCCAGGGGGATTCAGGAACTAATGGGTATCCTGGTATTCCTGGGGAGAAGGTATATGTGTTCACAGTTTTTCTTTGGCCGTTTTATAGTGTGTCATTTAATGGATAATAGACAGATGCAAGTGCAGTAAAGAGCTTTATTAGAAGAGATGCAGGCAGGCAAATCCAATACAAAATGCAAAAACATGGTCAAAAAACAAGCGAGGGGTTGGATGATCGGCAAACAACATGAACTAGACAAGAATCGAGAAACATGAGGCTATAAACAAGATCAAAACCACGAAACGAAAAATTTGGTTAAATGGCTTAGTACAGGTCTGGTGGAAAACACTGGAACACACAATACTTCGCATTGATCAAAGATGCACAAAGGGTTTGAATAATGAATGTAATCAACAGTAAAACAGTAATAGCTGTGAATAATGATGACATGTGAGGGAGACAACCAATAACAAGACTGGCAGAGAAAAGATATAAACCATAACAAAACACATGTGCTCTGGTGCTCAGCACAAGGGGAAATCCGTGACATAGTGCAGCTACGCTAAAGCATAAAGATGCTCATTGAGAAAGATATCACTTTGGTTTCTGTGGCTGGGGTAAAATGGGAGCTGATATAAACAGATGTCTAATTACATTACCAATAGCAAGTATGGTATAGCCTAATTGGTCAGATTCTTTCTTTTGCAGTTGGTGTTAAATTCAGGTAGATAACAGTAAGAAACTATGGAAATGATTTCACAGGAACTTTAAAAGCTCTGAATCATTAATGGTTACCATATCATCCAAAATACAGTCATGTGAACAAATAAGTAAACCCCACAGAAACTGTTTTATAAAACTTTTTTATACATATATAGACAAGAAAACATTTGATAAAGTTGATACACTATCAAATGACACAAAATTTACATTTTGTAGTAAATTTCATAATTTAAATGAACAAAAAACAGATCAGTCACATGGAAAAAGTAAGTACACCCCTACATTTATCACACCATCAAATCCATTAAATTAGAATCAGGTGTTCAAGATTGGGTTCCAGTGATTAGAACCTGCTTAGGGAGTGCAGATGGAACCTGTCTTATTTATACCCCTCTCATATCTAATGTCTGGTGTTCCCTTTGCTATTGAGGTGTGTGGTGTCATCATGCCAAGATCTAAAGAGTTCTATAAGGACTTCAGAAAAGAGTCTATGGATGCCGATGAGTCTGACAAGGGATTTAAAAAGATCTCAAAATTATTTGAAATTGAATTGAATGCCTTTATTGTCATTGCATGTTGGATGAACAATAAAATTTGTTGTGCAGCTCCTAAAAGAAAAGATACACTTAATCCACACATACAATCATATAAAAAATAAATACGTACAATTTAAGAATATAGGCGAAAGAACGAGTACATATTTTTTAAAAAAGATGTTAAAAAATGAGTACACACATATCTATCTATCTATCTATTTCTCTCTCTCTCTCTCTCTCTCTCTCTCTCTCTCTCTCTCTCTCTCTCTCTCTCTCTCTCCCAGCAGAGAGAGAAGAGCTGGTGATAAGGATGAGTTGCATCCTTCAGAATGATGTTAGTCCTACGTGGCAACGTGATCTGATGGTGTCACCCAGGGAGGGCAGAGGAAGTCCAATTATTGTCTGTGCTGCACTTGTAACTCTCTGGAAAGCTCTTCTTATAAATCTGCTGAAGAGTTTCCATACCATGCTGTAACACAGTATGTTAGTACACTCTCTATGGAGCAGTGGTAGAAAGGCATAAATAACTCCCCAGACAGGTTTGCTTTTCTGAGCGTCCTTAGAAAATAAAGCCTCTGTCGTGCCTTACTAACCAAGGCAGCAGAGTTCACTGACCATGTGAAGTCCTCAGTGATGTGTGTTCCCAGAAACTTAAAGCGAGTTTAGAGGAGCCGGGTCCTCGTGGCGTCACCTGAAGTCTATAATGAGTTCTTTGGGTTTTTTTTTTATGTTCAGTGATGGACTGTTTTCTGTACACCATCCAATAAGCTTGCAGACTTCATCTCTATAAGCTGTCTTATCCCCATTTGTAATTAATCCAATCACTGTCCTGTCATCTGCAAATTTGATGATTGTGTTTGTGGCATTTGTGGGGATGCAGTCATATGTGTAGAGACAAAGAAGAGGACTAAGTACGCAGAATTGCAGTGCGCCAGTACTGAGTGTCAGACTTTTAGAAAGGTGGGGACCAAGTCTGACAGTCTGTGGGCAGTTAGATAAAAAGTCCTTGATCCATGTACACAGTGAGTTTCTAAGATCCAGGTCGAGCAATTTGGTGACTAACTTGCTGGGGACAGTAATGTTGGCCTCTCTGTAATCTATAAATAGCATTCTCACGTATGTCCCATTCTGTTCAAGGTGGATCAAAGCAGTGTGGAGAGCTGTGTTAATAGCATCCTCAGTGGATCTTTTTGTTCTGTAGGCATACTGGTGCTCGTCCAGGGTGGGAGGAAGGGTGGATTTGATGTGCTTTAAAACCAGTCTTTCAAAGCACTTTACTATGATGGGAGTGAGCGCCTATGGTATATAGTCATTTAGGCAGGTGATGTTGGTTTGTTTTGGCACTGGTATAATTGTGACAGGGACCAATTACAGATGCTGGTAAACACTTCTGCAAGCTGATGGGCAGAGTCTCTGAGCACTCTTCCTGGAATCCCATCAGGCACTACATTTACACTGCCAAGAGGTTAAAAACTCTAGCAACAATGAAGACCCCTTCAGGGTATGCAGACTGTTTGATTTGATTTGATTTACGTATTAGACAAAAAAAATAGTAAAATACACTCATTTGTCAAGGATAGCACAATAAAGTTAATAAACGTGTTTCCATTGCAGTCATTGATGTAAAGAACAAACTTCACTCCTAGTGACAGGTTACTTTGGCATTGCTTACTAAAATACAAAGCTACAATATGTTTCCACATTTGCAAAATTTACAATCACAATTTAACATCCACACAATACACAATACATATTCATCACTAAAAAAAACCTATCTAATAACCAACGTTTGACTTTCGAACTAAACTAACCATATTTGAAATACTTTTAACATCCAGGGGCAACTTATTCCACAATTGAGCCTCTGAGTATTCCTACGACCACACATAGTTTTAAAATTATATAATGTAATATCCATGAGACTTAGTATTATAAAAATGTCTCTCACATACCCTAGACAAATATGTATTAAAATATGCTACTCTGCTTTCTATAGGTAACCAATCCAGATGTCTAAAATGGGATACATCAACATGTGTAAAACTACTAAAACCTAAAACCAACCATATCAATTTATTTGGAGATTTCTGTAACTTTTCCAACCATACACAAGACAGATCAGACATCCATGAAATGCATGTGTACTCAAAATAACATTGCACTAAACATGATGCAAGTAATTTTAAATTTTGGTTATCCAGAAAACTAACATATCTAGCAAGAAATTTTGTTCAAACATTAACCTTACCTTAAGTTTTCATAGCCATACTAGCACCACTTAAATCATTGTCAAGGCACAACCAAGATAATTAACAGTAGTTCTGCTTGATATTACACAATCCCCTATGTTGACAGACATGTTAGGAACCTTGTTCAGTTTAGACCCAAATAACATGGATTCTGATTTAATTAAATGCAATAAGAGTTTATTTTCAGAGAGCTTTTACCTTATATAGCTCCTCACCTAATATCACTTGTATTTTGCTGTCATCAGCATATAAAAACAAATTGCAGTCACAAACTGCTTGCATATCATTTACGTATAGGAGGAAAAAATGGGGCCTAAGACACTTCCCTGAGGAACTCCAATATTAATAATTGTTTCCTCAGAGAGAATCCCATCAATTTCTATCCTTTGAACTCTCCCAGCTAAATAAGAGTTCAACCAGGCTATCACCATACTTGAAAAACCCATGACACTTAATTTATCTAACAATATTGAATGATTCATTGTGTCAAAAGCATTTTGGAGATCCAAGAGTACCATTCCACACATTTTTACTTCCATCAATCTGCTTCCTTATAAAATCTGTTAAATAAATTAAAGAAGTATCAGTCAAATAAGATCTTCTAAAACCTGATTGAAAATCATAAATTAAATGATTCTCACATGCATACTGATACATCAGTTTGTACACAATCTTTTCTAAAATTTTTGAAGCCACACTAAGAATGAAGACTGGAAGGTAATTTCCAGGATCGTATCTATTTCATTTCTTGTATAAAGGAATGACCTTAGCTATCTTCATGTCAGATGGGAGTGTACCCTTTTCTAAAGAAAGATTCACAGTAAATGTAACAGTTGGAGCTATACATATATGCAGCATCTCTTAAAATCTAGCTGGAATTCTGTTAAGCCCAGTTGACTTAGACACCTGAAGATCTTCTAAGATATTAGAAATTGTATGAACTGTCGCTGTAGTAAAAACGAAAGAGTTAGGCAACACCTTTTTTTTTGATAAACTCTCCATCTTCTTTTTTTGATCTCTATCTTTTTTTGATAAAATCTCTTGACAAAATCAATTCCTTAGCCTATCCACTAAGCTCTTTGCAAGTGATGAAAAAAATTTATTCAATTTATTAGCAAATCTATCCATCCATCTTCTATACCACTTAATCCTTTTCAAGGTCACCAGGAACCTGGAGCCTATCCCAGGGCACATCGGGCACAAGGCGGGGTACACCCTGGACAGGCACACAATCACACACACACACTCACACACCCATTCTACGGACACTTTAGACATGCCAACCAACCTACCATGCATGTCTTTGGACTGGGGGAGGAAACCGGAGTACCCGGAGGAAACCCCCACAGCACGGGGAGAACATGCAAACTACGCATACACAGAGCCACAGGAATCGAACCCCCCACCCTGGCGCTGTGAGGCAAAAAATTAGCAAATCTACTTTTATCAAATTCTATCTCCCCATCTATATCTAATCCTAATTTTGATGCAGTAAACTTCGATTTACCAGTTTATTAGAACCTGTTCAGCAGCTTCCACAAATATTTAGGATCTTCCTTATTTACTTGAATTTGTTCCTTTATAAAATTACTTTTTGCCTCCTTTATAGTCTTCTGACCTAAATTTTTGAGTGCTTTAAGTTTTTCATAATCCTGTGATTTCTTAGTTCTCCTATGAGTTGAAAGAGCCTTATTCCTGCTTTTTAATAATTCCATTATTTCCTGATTCATCCAAGGACTTGATCTTTGCTTCACTCTCACCTGTCTAAGGGGGACAATTCCATAAAATACCTTAAGAAATAAAACTTTAAAATGTGTCCAAGCATCATCAACTATTGAGGTATTGCAAATTTAATTCCATTTAACTCTCTTAAGTTGATCTTTACATATTTCAATGCTATATTTTTTAACGATCTAGACCATACTGTTTTATGATTACAAAATTTTTATTTACTACATTTCCTTGTACAGAAGATAATATAGTGATCGCTAATGCCATGTTCTATTACTCCTTTCTGAGAAATATACTTTATATCAGACACCAGAATGAGGTCTATGGTACTTTCCCCACCTTCCCGAACTCTATTATAATTATCCCCCTATTCTTTTACATATATCCGTATTAAAATCCCCCATAATGATACATTCTTTAGAGCATTATAATTATTTAAAACAAACTCAAGTCCCTCGTAAAAAATCTTTTTGTCTTGATGGAAGATATCAAACTCCGAACAGTACTGGCTTAGCCACTGTCACGTAACGGAGGCTGCGATGGAAGCAAGCGCAGGTTTGGCAGATTTAATATCAACAAAGTCCAAGGGTAAGGGAGAAATCCATAGTCAATAAACAGGCAGAAGTCAGGCAATCAGGAAACAGGCAAAACTAGGCAGGGGTAGTCAGAATCGAAGTCAAAGTGGTAAATAAAAAGCCAAAACTCAGAATGGCAAACTCAGAACTGTTTCAAAGATGATCAAATGTTTGCTTGTCCAAATATATATATATATATATATATATATATATATATATATATATATATATATATATATATATATATATATATTATAAAAAGTGCCAACAATTTCTATGGGGTGTACTTATTTTTTCACATGACTGTATTTCTAGTCTGTTGGATTGAGATATTCTAAGCACTTATGAGTTATAAATATGCAGGTAATACTCATAACAGCAGGTGTGATGTTCATTAATCCAGACTGCAAATACCAAAATTTATTATGATATTTGGGACTGTGCTTTGAAGGGAAATTGTCTATGGTTGTGTTTTGTGGGTCATTCATTAAGACTAATGGTTTTTTTCAGGGTGACATGGGCATTGCTGGCATGCCTGGCTTAGATGGTCATCCAGGGAATAAGGTGAGTATCATTTGCGGGTCCAAAGAGCCTTGGCATGTTACCAAAGCCACCAAATAACATTTTGAACTCTAATGGCGAAACTGGCTTACATTGCATACTGAAATAGCCTGGAGTAAATGTGAAACTGTTGTGTGTATACAAATGACAAACTGTCATGCTGCACTTCAAAAGTGGGTCAACACTTTGCACCCACCATTTTTTTGTTTGTTTGGCATATCAAATGTGTAGCATTTTTTCTTCTTCTTCCAATGAAACAAAAAATTTGTAAAGTGGTCCCCTCCCACAACACATTAATAATGTCAGAATAATCAATAATTAATGTTAGTATTGTCAATTTTTTTTGAGACTTCAATACTTCAAAGGCATAATCTTTTACATTGTTTAGTTAGGAGCAGTTGATGAGAACAATATTGAAATGTAGAAGGGGGTTTTCACTGGTCTGTTTCAAGTCTGAGCTAAGTAAACTAGAAGAGCATTACTGCTGGGAGGATTCACTTGGAGAGCAGTTACTGATGTAATCTATTTACCAAAAAACATAATATGATAGAATTAACTATTTCATTCATTTATCCAGTCATGCATTCAATTCAATTCAATTCAATTTTATTTGTATAGCGCTTTTTACAATAGACATTATCTCAAAGCAGCTTTACAGAAATATCAACATGGTATACAGATATTAAAGGTGTGAATTTATCCCAACTGAGCAAGCCACTGAGTGGCGACGGTGGCAAGGAAAAACTCCCTAAGATGTTTTAAGAGGAAGAAACCTTGAGAGGAACCAGACTCAGAAGGGAACCCATCCTCATTTGGGTAACAACAGATAGTGTGAAAAAGTTCATTATGGATTTATATGAAGTCTGTATGGCATTCATCTTTAATAACCACTTTATCCTGTTCATGATTGCTGTGGATTTGGATCCTGTCCTAGGATCACTGGGAACAAGCAGGGATATGCCATGGGTGAAACACCAGTCCATTGCAGGGTACCCTGCAGACACACACATTAACACAGTCATTCCATCCTGGAGGCAGTTTAGAGCAGCCAGTTTTTGTGAGATGGGAGGAAACCAGAGCACCTGCACAAAGCCCAACTAAACACAGGGATAACATTAAAAACCCCACTGTTACACCTCGGCCAGCAGAGGGCACTGTGGCACGGCTCCGGACTGGTCGAGGTGTAACACCCACACAGGCAGGGATCTGAACTCAGGATTGAATCTGGGACCCTGGAAGTTCTGTGAAGCAGAAACAGTACCTGCTGCACCTCTACTGCGGTGCCTGGCTGGATGAAGTGTTCAAATCTAGCAACACGAAGCATTAATTCTAAACATAGCTTTACTTGATTGGCATCATAACATGGTTATGATCTATAAAAACCTGCTCAAACAACTAGAACTGGGCAAGGATGACATATGATAGAACTCCATTACACTGGTGAATCTAATAATGCCTGAATAGTACAAGGATGTAAAATTTCAGATGTTTTCTGTCATGTTGTCTAGGGTGAGCCTGGGTCAGCTGGAGAGCAAGGAATTGATGGTGAAAAGGTTCGTAAGTAGATCCACATTACTTCTCCTTGGGATTATATGGGAATTGATAACTGTTAATGATTTCATGTGTGAAAAGTTGATTCGTATCTGTGAAAGCACATAGCACATGAACAAAGTTCTAAAAAAAAGTTAGGACAAAGTAAGGGTGGGTAACTTCATTTCCAAATGGGGTCATGAGAGAAATCTCTTCTTTTGTTTCATTCATTTATTTAGTGATTTATTATTATTGTTATTATTATTATTTATATTTATTATATTATAAATAAATATTTTATTTATTTATTATATATTTATCACAAAAATGTATAATATATTTATTAAAATAAATATAAATATCAAAGACGGATTTTGTAATCTAATACTTTGAAATGTTAGTGAGAGTAATGTTCAGGCAATGACATGCCGCTCTGGCATAGTTCAGCAAAAAAAATGGATAGTAAGCATAAAAAATAAAAAAAAGTTCCCTGACCATTGACCTCCAATAAACAAACTTTGTGTCTTTTTGAGCATTGTGTCTCAAATCACATACTTATGTACTATTCCAGACTGTCATTGAATACTAACACTAATTGGTTTTCCTATTATAGTTAGTATTTGAATTTTAAAAACCTCTCATGTAGCATTCAAACCCACCGAAAGGTCTGTTTTGCTTACCAGTCTCTGGATTTACTAGATAAGTAAATACTTTTGAATATAGGGTCAGAGTTTTTATTTAAAATGCAGCCCATGACAACAGTGAAAACAACAGTGAAAAGTTTTAAAAGAGATAGTGTGTTTAATATTGCTGTGCATAAAATCACTAAATATTTTACAGTTCAACTTGGAAACATGATGGACAGAGATGTTTTGGTTCTGAATTGCCATCTTGTGAAAGTCACTTTTAAATCTTCTGGATGTACATAAGATGCACAGCGAGTACGTGAGCAATGCTGCTCGTGTTTCCACTGCTTCTGCATGCACACAGAAAGTCATGCTTCAAGTATAAACAGCTCCTCTGCTTTGCATCAGGCTGTATCACACCACCCCAGCGTGAAATTCCTTCATATTTTAGTCGTAACGTAATGTTAACCGCATCAGGGACAGTGATCTTTTATTTATTTATTCATTCATTCATTTTATTAAAATAAATCAAAACATTGAACATGTTTTAAGCTCGAAAATAAGCTCTAAATAAAAGTCTTTTAGATCATATTGCTTTTTTCTTGACTTTATTTACATATAAGTAATCCAAAAATAATCAGATTACATTAATTTCATATTGTGATACTTAGATTACATTTCTGATTACATTTTTTATGAAGTAATTTGTAACTGTAAGGGAATGCATTTTTAAAGTAACCCTCCTAACCTTGCATATGTTACACATACTGTACATATATTACTAACATAATTGCAGAGTTGCAGAAAATTCATAAAGTACATTTGGGGTTGTTTGCCCAAAAAAGTTTGGGAACCCTTTGGTTAGTATTAGCAGCTGACAACTTATGTTCAAAAAATACTTCAATAGTGAGGTCTGAATATGCCCCTGTATTTTGACATGTAGATGAAAAGGTTATTTTCACACAATGCTCATGGCAAATTAATGTTTTCATTTTTAACTTTACAGATTTTTGTCATGCCATCTAGTAACCAAGCTAGAAATGTGATATTCCTTAATCTGTTAAATAGTGAAGTTTTTGGCAGTGAAAATCATTACACTGTAACAACAATAATGTAATTTTAAAAAAATTTTTGGCCCTTGCTAAAAGCATTATAGTAAGGTTTGTCCACTCATACAAGATCATTCACCATTTTACTTGAAAGGGGAAATACCCACAAAGACCCACCACTTCACTTCACCACAAATCACTGTTATAAACTGACAAAAAAGTTGTAAATAATTTGTAGTCTTTTTTTATATTGGACTTTCTGTCACGATTCCCCCTTGAAGCAGCGTGCTCGAAGCGCGAATGCGCGAGCACCTGCTTTTCCGCTGTTGCCCGTAGGGACATCGGGACACGTGGGTTTTGTTTATGTCTGTCATGTCTCCTCCCTGTTCCGTCATTGGCTGGGAAGTCACGTGTGTCCGGATTACCCTCAGCTGTTAGCAGTTGCGAGGGTAATCATGTCCGCATATATACCGCGCGCTTCCCAGCACACAACGCGGAAGATTAAGTAAGTAAGTAAGTAAATAATACGAAGTGAATGTTTAGCGTTAGTGTAATTCGTGTCAGAGTCAGAGTCAGAGTCAGAGTCAGAGTCAGAGTCAGAGTCAGAGTCAGAGTCAGAGTCAGTTCGTGCTGGATATCCGCGTCCAGTTAATCGTCTTAGTTCGTGTCTTGTTTTGTGTAACGACCTAGATTCCTGCCTTGCCCAGTGTATGCCTGTTTGCCAATCGCCTGACCTCTTGCATGTTTATGGATTACGTCTTGGATCACGTTTTGGATTTGTCTGCCTGTCTGTCGTCAAAATAAACACTGTTCACCCTGCGCTTGCATCCGCCTTATCTCTGCTCCGTCACGATGTGTGACAGAATCTTCCGCCAAAACATGGATGCAGCAGGAGAACGGAGGAGACGCGGAACCCGGAAGTCGACGCCAACCGTCCCCGCTATGGACTCCGTCCACTTCCCACAATGGACATTTATGGAGCTTCCGGACCCATTTGACGGATTTTTCGGTGCCCCAGAGTATTTCCTGGTAGACTGTCAATACTACTTCGCCAGTCTGTTAGACCCGAAGCCAGAGGAGAAGCAATGGCTCCGATTTATGTGGTCCCGGTTCTTTGGACCGGCCCGTCAATGGGTTCAGCTCAAACTGGAGAAGCACTGTAGGAACCTGGACGGTGTAGAACAGTTTGTGGGGGATTTCATGTTGCGATTCGGGAGTCCGGAGGCGAAGGAGGAGCTAGAACAACTTCTCAGGGGTGTAAGTCTGGAAGGCGAACCTGCCCTGCCATTTACCCACTACTACAGGCAACGTCATACAGAGCTCAACCCTGAGATCCAAGCCAAGCCTCCAGTCAGGAAAGTCCAAGTCCCTGAGCTCCAGGTCAAGTCTCACGTCCCTGAGCTCCAGGTCAAGTCTCACGTCCCTGAGCTCCAGGTCAAGTCTCACGTCCCTGAGCTCCAGGTCAAGTCTCACGTCCCTGAGCTCCAGGTCAAGTCTCACGTCCCTGAGCTCCAGGTCAAGTCTCACGTCCCTGAGCTCCAGGTCAAGTCTCACGTCCCTGAGCTCCAGGTCAAGTCTCACGTCCCTGAGCTCCAGGTCAAGTCTCACGTCCCTGAGCTCCAGGTCAAGTCTCACGTCCCTGAGCTCCAGGTCAAGTCTCACGTCCCTGAGCTCCAGGTCAAGCCTCCAGTCCCTGAGCTCCAGGTCAAGCCTCCAGTCCCTGAGCTCCAGGTCAAGCCTCCAGTCCCTGAGCTCCAGGTCAAGTCTCACGTCCCTGAGCTCCAGGTCAAGTCTCACGTCCCTGAGCTCCAGGTCAAGTCTCACGTCCCTGAGCTCCAGGTCAAGTCTCACGTCCCTGAGCTCCAGGTCAAGTCTCACGTCCCTGAGCTCCAGGTCAAGCCTCACGTCCCTGAGCTCCAGGTCAAGCCTCCAGTCCCTGAGCTCCAGGTCAAGCCTCCAGTCCCTGAGCTCCAGGTCAAGCCTCCAGTCCCTGAGCTCCAGGTCAAGTCTCACGTCCCTGAGCTCCAGGTCAAGTCTCACGTCCCTGAGCTCCAGGTCAAGTCTCACGTCCCTGAGCTCCAGGTCAAGTCTCACGTCCCTGAGCTCCAGGTCAAGCCTCACGTCCCTGAGCTCCAGGTCAAGCCTTCAGTCCCTGAGCTCCAGGTCAAGCCTTCAGTCCCTGAGCTCCAGGTCCAGCCTCCAGTCCCTGAGCTCCCGTTCAAGTCCGCCGACACGCACCGCCAAGCTCCGCTCACGCCACAGTCCGCCGACACGCATCGCCAAGCTCCGCTCACGCCACAGTCCGCCTTGCAACACAGCCAGCAGAGTAACCTGAGCATCTGGGGCTTTCCACTGCAGGGGAGGCACACCTTGCTGCGCAGTCCAGAGGTGAAGGCTGGCCCAGAAATTTTTTTGGGGGGGGCAATGAGGACAGCAGAGCTCCAGCCTGAGGCCTACGGGGAGGTCTCAGCTGTGGAGCTCTCACCTGAGGTCAACATGGCGACCTCAGAGGGACAGGCCGAGGAGCCTGTCCCGCTGCCATGCACAGCCGAGGAGGCTGTCCCGCTGCCTTGCACAGCCAAGGAGGCTGTCCCGCTGCCCTGTTCAGCTGGGGACGTCGCTCAGCCTCCCCGTTCAGCTGTGGACGTCGCTCAGCCTCCCCGTTCAGCTGTGGACGTCGCTCAGCCTCCCCGTTCAGCTGAGGACGCCGCTCAGCCCGCCTGTTCAGCTGAGGACGCCGCTCAGCCCGCCTGTTCAGCTGAGGACGCCGCTCAGCCCGCCTGTTCAGCTGAGGACGCCGCTCAGCCCGCCTGTTCAGCTGAGGACGCCGCTCAGCCTTCCTGCTCCATGGCAGATAGCGTTCCCCCCTTCTGCGTCGAGGAGACCCACGTTCCTCTCCCTGGCCGCACGGAGACCCACGCTCCTCTCCCTGGCCTTACAGGGGACTTCGCTCTGCCTTCCAGTTCAGCTGGGGACGTCGCTCCGCTTTCAGGCTCCGACGAGGACGTCGCCCTGCTTCCCTGCTCCGCTGAGTGCAGTGCTCTGTTTCCCTGTCCAGCTGAGGTCGTCGCTCAGCCTCCCTGTCCAGCTGAGGTCGTCGCTCAGCTTTCATGCTCCGCCGAGGATTTCGCTCAGCCCGCCTGCCCGGCTGTGGACGTCGCTCTGCCTTCATGCTCCGCCGAGGACTTCGCTCAGCCCGCCTGCCCGGCTGTGGACGTCGCTCTGCCTTCATGCTCCGCCGAGGACTTTGCTCAGCCTGCCTGCCCGGCTGTGGATGTCGCTCCGCTTCCCTGCGCCGCCAAGAACACCGTGCAGTTTCCTGGCTCTGCCTGGGACATTCAGTCCAGGGGGCCGGGTCCGCCAATTAAATGGGAGGACTCATGGCACTCCGGGAGGAGTGCCTTTAGGGGGGGGTTCTGTCACGATTCCCCCTTGAAGCAGCGTGCTCGAAGCGCGAATGCGCGAGCACCTGCTTTTCCGCTGTTGACCGTAGGGACATCGGGACACGTGGGTTTTGTTTATGTCTGTCATGTCTCCTCCCTGTTCCGTCATTGGCTGGGAAGTCACGTGTGTCCGGATTACCCTCAGCTGTTAGCAGTTGCGAGGGTAATCATGTCCGCATATATACCGCGCGCTTCCCAGCACACAACGCAGAAGATTAAGTAAGTAAGTAAGTAAATAATACGAAGTGAATGTTTAGCGTTAGTGTAATTCGTGTCAGAGTCAGAGTCAGAGTCAGAGTCATAGTCAGAGTCAGAGTCAGTTCGTGCTGGATATCCGCGTCCAGTTAATCGTCTTAGTTCGTGTCTTGTTTTGTGTAACGACCTAGATTCCTGCCTTGCCCAGTGTATGCCTGTTTGCCAATCGCCTGACCTCTTGCATGTTTATGGATTACGTCTTGGATCACGTTTTGGATTTGTCTGCCTGTCTGTCGTCAAAATAAACACTGTTCACCCTGCGCTTGCATCCGCCTTGTCTCTGCTCCGTCACGATGTGTGACACTTTCACTGCACAGTCAAGATTCTCTTTCTTCAGAAATAGAAGAGAGAATCTTGAATGTGCAGTCAATGTCCCAAAATAAAACCAACTTTACCGCTGTACAATATGGTCAGTTGTGACTGATGTCACTTCCAAATACAAACACGCCCCATAGTATACTCTTACCTGAAAACACTGATTGGCAGGTTTCTGTACAAGGCATCGGAAATGCAAAGTCATTCTAAAAATAATAAATATAAATTTAAAGTCTGATATTCACAACACGTTTGTGAAAGTGAATGAACAAAGGAGATTTCTGAGTACCTCAGAAAAAGAGATCCTGATCAGACTGGAAAAGGTTATAAAACTAGAGATGCACCAATTTATCGGCCGATACAGATAATCACAAATCTATCACAAAGGCAATTTTGCACGCTACTGGCCATCGGCCGATAGTTTAAAAACATCCGATGATCAGGGCCAATTATATCTAATGTCAATCAATATCCATGTCAATCAAAAGAGGGCAGGAAAACACATCGATTTCGTGCTGTGTGTAAAGATGTTTCTTGTGTGGAATGATGACAAAACTGCAGTTTGTAATGTCTGTAATCTCTGCACTGCTAAAATTTTACACCGGACGCTGCAGCAGCGAAGCGGGAGTTTCGGCAGGAATTTTGACGAGTCTAATTTTATTTATTGCCGCGCTGCTCCAGCTGCTCGTGCTGAATTAAATGTCCAGTACACCGTTGAAAGATTTAAATGAAGATGAGTTTACAAAAAGGTATATTTGAGAAATGTGTGTTCGGTTTATAAGACCAGTTACTGTGAAACAACTTGTAGAAATGGAGAGAATAAAGTTTTTATCTGCATTTCTTTCAGAATTGTGGAATTAATTATTATTAATTTAAAAGAAGACATAAAAGGCAGAACTATCGGTATCGGCTGATATCACTCTGAATAGTCTGTTATCTGTATCAGCTGAGAAATTTGTATAAGTGCATCTCTATACAAAACCATCTAAAAAGAGTTCAGACTTCACCAATCCACAGTTCGGCAGATTGTGGAGGATATTCAAGACCATTGTTACCGTCCCCAGGAGTGGTCGACCAACAAAGATCACGCCAAGATCAAGACGTGTAATAGTCCACGAGGTCACAAAGGAACCCAGGGTAACTTCTAATTAACTAAAAGGCTCTCTCACATCTGCTAATGTTAATGCTCATGAGTCCACCATGAGGAGAACGCTGAACAACAATGGTGTGTGTGGCAGGGTTTCAAGGAGAAAGCCACTGCTCTACTAAAAGAACATTGCTGCCTGCCTGCATTTGCTAAAGATCACAAGCCAGAAGGCTAATAGAAACATGTTTTGTGGATGGATGAGACCAAAATAGAAATTTTTAGTTTAAATGAGAAGCGTTATGTTTGGAGAAAGGAAAACACTGCTTTACAGCATAAGCATACTATACCATGTCTGAAACATGGTGGTGGCAGTATCATGATTTGGGCTTGTTTTGCTGCATCTGGGCCAGGACAGCTTGCCATCATGGATGGAACAATGAAATCTGACTTATACCAGCGAATTCTAGAGGAAAAGGTCATGGCATCTGTCCATGAACTGAATCTCAAGAGAAAGTGGGTCAAAGACTCTAAGCACAAAAGTCATTCTACCAAAGAATGTTTAAAGAAGAATAAAGTTAATGTTTTGGAATGGCCAAGTCAAAATCTCGACCTGAATTCAGTAGAAATGGTGTTGGTGGACCTGAAGCAAGCAGTTCATGTGAGGAAACTCACCAACATCCCAGAGTTGAAGCTGTTCTCTACTGAGGAATGGGCTAAGATTACTCCAAGCTGATGTGCAGTATTTTAATCAACAGTTACCGGAAATGCTTAGTTGCAGTTATTGCTGCACAAGGGGGTCACACCAGATGCTGAAATCAAAGTTTACATACTTTTGCCACTTACAGATATGAAATACTGGATAATTTTCCTCAGTAAATAAAGGTCCAAGTATAATATTTTTGTCTCATTTGTTTAATTGGGTTATCTTTGTCTACATTTAGGACTTGTGTTAAAATCTAATGATGATTACATCATATTTATGCAAAAATATAGAAACTTCTAAAGGGTTCGCAAACTTGCAAGCACCATTGTATCATATAAGATTTGTGCAACAATAGTTCCTCTTCCTAGTCTTTTTGACCTGCTCCATATCATTTCCAACAAGCAAGTGCCATGAGCAGGCTACCGGGCTTTTTACATTTACATTTACATTTATTAATTTAGCAGACGCTTTTATCCAAAGCGACTTACAAATGAGAAAATTCAAGCAAAGAGCAAACCCGCAAAAATACAAGCAAATACAAGGAAACTTCCTTTTAAAAGGAAGTTGTTTACCATATTGTAATTTGGGGGCATTTCTTTATGCAAACAAGTCTGGTCATTCATGAGCAGAGTAATTTAGAATATTTTGGATTTACATCCTTTTGTACAGTTGTACCAAGTTCCTTGTGCATACTGGCGATATGAACTTGTTTATAATTTGTTTATTAAAATTTTAGAACTTAATTTAGACACACTGAGCCTGGTGTCAAATTGCTGCATGCTCTGGTGTTGACTGTGACTGCTCATTATCAGCAATGAATCTTGAAGTTGATTGGTGCACAACTTTCAGAATCTCAGAATCGTTGTACTGCTCACACGACATGACTTAAGCACTTGCGATCTATTGTTTTGTGGATGTCTGCGTGTATACACTGCACAAGTGATCTCAGACAAGGCTCACACACACTACACAACCTTTCACCTGGAGAGACCTAAGGTGAAGGGCATCTGTTCCCCCAATCCTACGTTTTCACGAAAGTAAGCATGAGGGCTGTCTTTAATGAGACTTTGCAACTTTGGCTGAGGTGTTTTTTTCTGCACTAATTTGTATAGAAACAAGAAAAAAACAGAAATAAGAGAAAATGTGGAGGAATTATTGGTTGAGGGGATGCGGGCAGTGAAGATTGTCTGTTCTGCAAAGCCTGGAGGTATAGTGCAAAAAATAGCTATTTTTATACTTTAATATAAAAATATATTGCCAGGAATGTTTGTTTTTATTTTTGCTGTTTCTATTTTTCCTAACATGGTATGCCATTCCAAATTGTTTGTATATGTTCAATATGCAATGTTTTGTCCTCACCCTCTTATGCATAAACTGCATTCAGGGATCAGCAGATGAATTTTATTTCATCTCCAGCTCTCATTGGCTGTTTCTCACTGCCAATCTTGCTACTTGTTGTAGAGGTGCATTGTGACCGCTTACAGACTGAGAAAATTGCATTGCTGAACCACTCACTCTACAGGAGCACTTTCCATTGAAGCAATCAGCAGTTTGTCTCTGAGGGGTGCGGGGGTTATCGATTCTCTACATTAGTTTGTGACGGTGAAATTGGGGATAAATTTTGTAGTATGCACTCAGCTGTAGTGTGAGCACCTTGTTACAGTTTGGAGGCAGAGACAAATGCAAGTGTAGATTTTTAGGTTTAGTAAAGACCAAAACACAAAAAGAGACTATGACCTTGTGGCAAAATTCTAAGGGCAAAGAATAAACATTAAACAGAGACCATGATAAAAACAGAAAGATGGCAACGAAAAACAAATGCAAGACAACCCATGCAATGCAAACCTGTGGCTATATATACATTTTATATATATATACACATTTTATATATATATATATATATATATATATATATATATATATATATATATATATATATATATATATATATATATATATACAGTGAGGGAAAAAAGTATTTGATCCCCTGCTGATTTTGTATGTTTGCCCACTGACAAAGAAATGATCATTCTATAATTTTAATGGTAGTTGTATTTGAACAGTGAGAGAAAGAATAACAACAAAAAAATCCAGAAAAACGCATGTCAAAAATGTTATAAATTGATTTGCATTTTAATGAGGGAAATAAGTATTTGACCCCCTCTGCAAAACATGACTTAGTACTTGGTTTAAAAACCCTTGTTGGCAATCACAGAGGTCAGACGTTTCTTGTAGTTGGCCACCAGGTTTGCACACATCTCAGGAGGGATTTTGTCCCACTCCTCTTTGCAGATCTTCTCCAAATCATTAAGGTTTCGAGGCTGACGTTTGGCAACTCGAACCTTCAGCTCTCTCCACAGATTTTCTATGGGATTTAGGTCTGGAGACTGCCTAGGTCACTCCAGGACCTTAATGTGCTTCTTCTTGAGCCACTCCTTTGTTGCCTTGGCCGTGTGTTTTGGGTCATTGTCATGCTGGAATACCCATCCACAACCCATTTTCAATGCCCTGTCTGAGGGAAGGAGGTTTTCACCCAAGATTTGACGGTACATGGCCCCGTCCATCGTCCCTTTGATGCGGTGAAGTTGTCCTGTCCCCTTAGCAGAAAAACACCCCCAAAGCATAATGTTTCCGCCTCCATGTTTGACGGTGAGGATGGTGTTCCAGGGGTCATAGGCAGCATTCCTCCTCCTCCAAACACGGCGAGTTGAGTTGATGCCAAAGAGCTCCATTTTGGTCTCATCTGACCTCAACACTTTCACCCAGTTGTCCTCTGAATCATTCAGATGTTCATTGGCAAACTTCAGACGGGCATGTATATGTGCTTTCTTGAGCAGCGGACCTTGCGCGCGCTGCAGGATTTCAGTCCTTCACGGCGTAGTGTGTTACCAATTGTTTTCTTGGTGACTATGGTCCCAGCTGCCTTGAGATCATTGACAAGATCCTCCCGTGTAGTTCTGGGCTGATTCCTCACTGTTCTCATGATCACTGCAACTCCACGAGGTGAGATCTTGCATGGAGCCCCAGGCCGAGGGAGATTGACAGTTCTTTTGTGCTTCTTCCATTTGCGAATAATCGCACCAACTGTTGTCCCCTTCTCACCAAGCTGCTTGGCAATGGTCTTGTAGCCCATTCCAGACTTGTGTAGGTCTACAATCTTGTCCCTGACATCCTTGGAGAGCTCTTTGGTCTTGGCCATGGTGGAGAGTTTGGAACCTGATTGATTGATTGCTTCTGTGGACAGGTGTCTTTTATACAGGTAACAAACTGATATTAGGAGCACTCCCTTTAAGAGTGTGCTCCTAATCTCAGCTCGTTACCTGTATAAAAGGCACCTGGGAGCCAAAAATCTTTCTGATTGAGAGGGGGTCAAATACTTTTTTCCCTCATTAAAATGCAAATTAATTTATAAAATTTTTGACATGCGTTTTTCTGGATTTTTTTGTTGTTATTCTGTCTCTCACTGTTCAAATACAACTACCATTAAAATTATAGACTGATCATTTCTTTGTCAGTGGGCAAACGTACAAAATCAGCAGGGGATCAAATACTTTTTTCCCTCACTGTATATATATATATACATAAATACATACATACATACATACATACATACATACATGAATCAGATTCAGGTGCAGGTGGTCATGTGACAATTATGGTGTGGTGTAGTGGCTGGTGGGAACTGTAGTCCGGAGTAGCTTCCAGGATATCCATGACAGAACACCCCCCCAATGCACGGCTCCCAAAGTGTGTACTGAGTCCGGGAGGGGGTCCTGGGTTCCCAGACCAGGGGTCCCTAAGTGTTCCAAAGTTCCCTTGTGTGTCATTTCTTGCAGGACCATAAAGAGGATGCTCGGTGTGTTCTTTGGGGTACAGATATGATACAGTCTCTTCCACACCACATAGAGATGACACTAAATCCCCAGTCTGGCTTGGGCGTAGAGAGATAGCGACGGTCATCAACGGAAGCTCAACCACCTTTTATGACATTGTTCATTTGTAAAACACCCAACTGAACACTGTAATTCCATATTTGGGTAAAATCTTTTAATATATACCAACTGTACACCAGTACCAACATGATAGAGCAGGCTGATTTTTGAAATCTGGCTCTCGACATCCACTGTCCTGCAGAGTTTACCTCCAACATCAAACTCACAATTTTTACAGAAGAATGCTACTGTAGAGGACTTATTTCTGTAAAATTTGAAAAATTAAAAACAGTCAAGCAACCAACTTTGCAATTATTGAACTACTTGAGATGGAATGACCTGGAGAAATCAGAAACAGAGGCACAGAGGCAGAGCAGACTGGAGACATCAATAGATGCAGTGTGGAGGCATGGAGACAGATGATAAAAGAGAAGAATGTGTTGATGTTTCTAGGAATATCTTTTCCATCATCCAGTTGAAGTGTTTCCCCAACAATAATAGTTAACTTTCTTGGGTTTTCCCAAGAAAGTCGGCAGTTGTGGCCCAGGTGGTAGAGCGGCTTGTCCACTAATCATAGGGTTGGTATTTCAATTCCCGGCCCATATGACTCCACATGCTGAAGTGTCCTTGGGCAAGACACTGAACCCCAAGTTGCTCCCGATGGCAAGCTAGTGCCTTACATGGCAGCTCTGCTACCATTGGTGTGTGAATGGATGAATGAGAACCAGTGTAAAGCACTTTGTAGGACCACTAAGGTTAAAAAAGCGCTATATAAGAGCAGTACTGCTGTACTTCTAGTAGTAGAAGCTAACAAAGAGTACTGTCTTGTGAGCAAAATTAAGTTACTATTAGTTTGAGTTAGCTACTTGTGTAGGACTATAGAGAAACTGAATCATTTATGTATGTCTTTAATGAGAGCTTACAGTGCCCTTCACTAATATTGGCACCCTTGGTAAATATGAGCAAAGAAGGCTGTGAAAAATTGTCTTTATTGTTTAACATTTTGATCTTTGTTTTAAAAAAAAATCACAAAAATACTCTGCTCTCATTGATGTCAAGCAATTGCAAACAAAACACAGGTTTATCAAAAAACTATCTTAAATATAGGTATGCAACAATTATTGGCACCCTTTTAGTCAATACTTTGTGTTACCTTCCTTTGCCAAGATAACAGCTCTGAGTCTTCTCCTATAATGCCTGATGAGGTTGGAGAATACATGGCAAGGGATCTGAGACCATTCCTCCATACAGAATCTCTCCAGATCCTTCAAATTTTGAGGGGCACGCTGGACTCTCCTCTTCAGTTCACCCCACAGTTTTTCTATGGTTTTCAAGTAAGGGGACTGGGATGGCCATGGCAGGACCTTGATTTTTATTGTCAGTAAACCATTTTTGTGTTGATTTTGATGTATGATTTGTATCATTGTCCTGCTGGAAGATCCAACCATGGCCCGTTTTAGCTTTCTGGAAGAGGCAGTCAGGTTTTCATTTAATATGTGTTGATATTTGATAGCGTCCATGATGCCATGTATGCTAATAAACTGTCCAGGTCCTCTGGCAGAAAAACAGCCCCAAAACATTAGAGCCACCACCATATTTAACCGTGGGCATGAGTTACTTTTCCATATGGCTACCTTTCTGTGTGCACCAAAACCACATCTGGTGTTTATTGCCAAAAAGCGCTATTTTGGTTTCATCTGTCCAAGAACCCAATCCCATTTGAAGTTCCAGTAGTGTCTGGCAAACTGAAGACACTTGTGTTTGTTTTTCGATGAGAGTAGAGGCTTTTTTCTTAAAACCCTTCAAAACAACTTGATGTATTTGGTGGTGATGTAGGTGACTTTGGATTGTAGTTTTGGAGATTTTCTGGCCCTAAGATGCAACTAACTTCTGCAGTTCTCCAGCTGTGATACTTGGAGATTTTTTGGCCACTCAAACCAACCTCTTCACAGTGTGTTGAAACAATATAGACACACATCCAGTTCCAGGTTGATTCATAACATTTCCAATTCACTGGAACTAGAAAAATTATTTTCCTGATGGTGGAAATGGGCATTTTCAATGCTTGTGCTATTTTTTTTATAGCCACTTCCATTTTGTGAAGCTCATCCACCTTTTGCCGCACATCATAGCTATATTCCTTGGTCTAATCCATTGTTATGAATGGCTAAGGGAATTTGGCCTATGTCCTTATACTCCTGTGAAACAGGAAGTCATGGTTTAACAGTTTCCTGTTCCTAGTCAACCAGGTGTACTAAAAAAATATTACATATCAATGGGAATATATTTCAAATATATTTTCTCATATGAATTCATAGGGTTGCTAATAATTATTGCACACCTATATTTAACAGTTTTTATTTATTTATTTTTGTATAAACCTGTGTTGTGTTTGATATCCATGAAAGTAGAGTCTTTTTGTCAATATTTTGAAAAAATATCAAAAGGTTAAACAATAAAGACAATTTTCACAGCCTTCTTTGCTCATATTTACCAAGGGTGCCAATATTAGTGGAGGGCACTGTATTTCATATATCACTGGCTCTCAAAGTGGGTATGTTTTTTCCCCCCAGAGTTATATTTACTGAATTGATGACTATTATCCCATTTGACTGGTTACTAGAATTGAATTCATCCAAACTGTACCAGCTCATAAACAAATAAGTATCAGGTTTTACCTAATGAGTCGATGGATCGTCAAGAATAGAAAGCTCCAATGAAAAGCCAAAATATTATTGCATAAATTTAAATAATGAGCCAAATACATGGCTCATTGAATAGTTTGATGATGTTCATTAAAAAATCTGTGCCAAGGGCATCTGTGAAGTTTAAGAACCACTGGCTTATATTTCCTTAGTGACAAAAAAAATCCAATTTTTAAACAGCCTTGCCTAATGACATATTGTTTTGGTACAATCCCCTAACTAAAACATAATGGGACACAAAGATAAACAAAAAGTATTTTCTAATTACTGAATTTCAATTCTTTATTTTTCCAGGGTGAAAAAGGAGCTGCAGGAGAACATGGTCCCATGGGAACACCTGGACTAGATGTAAGATTAAGTCCATTTTGAGTCCAATTTGTAACCTTCTGATCTTTTAGCGCTTTCGGTGATATGTTTCAATAGCCATAGGGATAGAAGGACTGAAACTTAATGAAAGCTGCTTTCTGTCTCATAAATCATTGATCCCTTGTTTCTCTTGTCTTAGTGCAGGGATAAACTCTAATCTAATTGCCTTTCTTTCTACCATTGAGTCTTGCTACTGTCAGACTTTTGAGCCAGACTTGGCTGACAATGAGATTCTCTGAATATCAGCAATATACAGCCAGATATCATTTACAACCAGTCTCCAACTAAATTTCACCAGAAATTTTCCCTTTCTATCCTCACAATTCTCAAGTCATGCAGGATTGTCTTTCTCAATTTAGGTAATTATATTTCAGGTTCTGTTGGACTGTTCAGATGTGCTTCTGGACTGATCACACAGAGTAATTTGGCTTCTTTACTTAATTTTAGTTCTTATTACTTTAATTTTTCCTTATGTACAACTGTCCATCTCATCTTATTGATAGAGGTACCCACTCCTGAAGGCTACATGACATTGTCAGTACTTCTATAGGCTTACATACACAACGAAATGTATGTACAAGTACAGTCAGTTTAGTTGACTAATACATTCACTAGTTGCCTCTGTGGTGAGGTGTTCACGTGTTAGGCGGTAGAAATAAACAGCAGAGCACAAAGCCGCTAAATGTACTCTAATTCTTACTCTGAAAATATTTCACACCAACTGAAGTCAATTCTACAGTTAGAGTGGTGCTTAGAATTTCCTATATTTAAATATAAACTAAAACATCATCAGATTTTCACAGAAGTCCTAAAAGTAGATATATAGAACCCAAATAAACAAATGAGACCAAAATAGTTTACTTGGTCATTTATTTATTGAGGAAAATGATTCAACATTACATATCTGTGAGTGGCAAAAGTATGTGAACCCTTGCTTTCAGTATCTGGTGTCACCCCCATGTGCAGCAATAACTTCAACTAAACATTTCAGGTAACTGTTGATCAGTCCTGCACATCGGCTTGGAGGAATTTTAGGTCATTCCTCAGTACAGAACAGCTTCATCATATGTTGTGTTTCCTCACATGAACTGCTTGCTTCAGGTCTTTCCACAACATTTCTATTGGATTAAGATCAGGATTTTGACTTGGCCATTTCAAAACATTAACTTTATTCTTCTTTAACCATTCTTTGGTAGAACGACTTGTGTTCTTAGGGTCGTTGTCTTGCTGCATGACCCACTTTCTCTTGAGATTCAGTTCAGAGACAGATGTCCTGATATTTTCCTTTAGAATTTGCTGGTATAATTCAGAATTCATTGTTCTATCAATGATGGCAAGTCGTCCTGGCCCAGATGCAGCAAAACAGGCCAAAACCATGATACTACCACCACCATGTTTCACAAATGGGGTAAAGTTATTGCGCTGGAATGCAGCGTTTTCCTTTCTTACATTAAATCAGAAAGCTCTATTTTGATCTCATCCATCGACATAATATTTTTTGAATAGCCTTCTGGCTTGTCCATGTGATCTTTATTAAACTGCAGAAGGGTAGCAATGTTCATTTTGGAGAGCAGTGGCTTTCTCCTTGCAACCTTACCATGCTTAAATTGTTATTCAATGTTCTCCTGATGGTGGACTTATAAACATTAACATTAGCCAATGTGAATGATGCCCTTAGTTAGTTAGTTAGGTTTCTTTGTGACCTCATGGACTATTACACGTCTTGCTCTTGGAATGATCTTTGTTAGTTGACCACTCCTGGAAAGGGTTCCAATGGTCTTGAATTTCAAACTCATTGAATTTCAAATTTGAGTCCAAACTCATTAGCGATAGTTTTGTAACCTTTTCCAGCTTGATAAGCATCAATAAGTCTTTTCCTGAAGTCCTCATAAATCTCCTTTGTGCATTGATACACTTCTCAAAACATGTGTCGTGAAGATCAGACTTCGATAGATCCCTGTTCTTTAAATAAAACAGGGCGCTCACTCACACTGAATTGTCATCCCATTGATTGAAAACACCTGACTCTAATTTCACGTTCAAATTAACTGCTAATCCTTGAGGTTCACATACTTCTTCCATTAACAGGTATATAATATTGGATAAGTTTGGCATGTTATTTTCTGCAAAAGAAAAACAGCCTATAAATAGCGATGTCCTGAAACAATTTTTGCCTTAACTATGGAAAAGACTAGTCAACTATTTTTTATAATTACTGGTGGACAGTTAAATATTAGTAGTCATATAACCCCTGGTATAAGGTTAGTAATATAAGGTAGCAAAATAAAGTACTGAACAATTCATGCCAGACTTGTTTATGAAACGTAATTATTGACTGACTTACTAATGAAATAACCTGTCCACCACAATTATCACTTCAGTTCAAACTAACAATTAGTGAAAATAGGCCTAGGTCTAAAATCTGCAAAAAAGTAACCTGTAATGAGGGAAATTAATCTTACGGGCAATATTATTTATTAAATCAGTTGATAGGAGCAGAGTTTACTTCTTCTGTCAATATATTATTTTCCATGCTAATAAATAAATTTAAGCTTTTGTTTCTTTTCTTTTTTGTTTTTCTTTTCTTTCTGGTTTCTTTTCTTTCTGGTTTTCCATTCTAGTTATATTTTTAGGTGCAAAACATGTGCCAAGAGTGGATGTGTCTAATCTTATCTGCAAAGGGCCAGTGTGGCTACAGTTTCATTACAGCCAAGTAGAGACCACACCTTATTTCACACCTGTTTATTCACTTGATCTTTGCCTTTAATTGTCCATCAGGTGTGGATCTTGCTTGTCTGGAATGAAAAGCTGCAGCCATACTGGCCCTTTATAAATAAGATCTAATGCCTCTTACCTAGAATATCACTCTGAGGCTATAGTAAATAAATGCTCAAATTCTCATTCTCATTTGAATATTTTCAGTCAAGCAGTTCATCAGTTCTTTAGATCTCAGTGTTATTATGGTAAATTAGTTCCGTCTCTGGCTGCAAACATGGAAACTGAATTAAACAGAGTTTGAGGCACTAATTTGTGAATTATATAATTCATCATTAATGGTGGTAATAGTAGTTAAAAATAGTTTCATTCAGAAGCCTAACTATGTAATGTGATAGTGGTTACTGACATAGTGAGGATGCAAACACATGGACAAGTTGATCCCCAGAAGGGTTTTTATTTATATAGTGCAAGAAGCAGAGAGCGAGATAGCTTGGGTTGGGGTGCAGGAGGGAGGTGAAATACAGTGATTAGACTTCATGATAACTGTATGCATAGGGGCAGAAGTCTGATTCCATCAGGGAAAATTGTGCAGAAGGAACACTCGCAGAGAGAGTGGGGGTGGAGGTGGGGGAGTGGTGGGGATTAGTGCACATTTCAAATAAACTATAGTGAAACACTTTCTCCACTAGGTGCCAGCAATGTCTCCAGTAGTGGTTGCTCAGTAGTAGTGGTTTGTCCCTGATAAACAAGGGCCAGTGTCCTCAATGTTATTCTAAAATAGTAGAAAATAATAAAATGATGGAAACCCTTCTATGAAAAGGTGTGTCTAAATTTGCAAATGGGAATCCTATTATAACATTTACAACGATTAAGTGCTACATCACAAAAAAATAGGGTTACTATATGTTTTAAACTACTGGTTTGTGTGATTTTGAAGGCTTTTATGATGGATTGAAATACAAAGGGCTTGTTACTCACTTGTTTGGCGAATTGTTCCAATGTGATACAAATCAGCAGCTTGTAGATTTTTCAATAGCAAATTTCAATTTCAAGATCTATCAGTGATGTAGACTTAGCCTGCATTGTACATATCATAAACCATTTCAAATCACCCAGCTTTAATAACCATGAACAGTGTACAGTGTGATGTGGTGACCTTTGTAAAAGAATGCATTCTGTGTATAAAATGACTGAGAGTAAGTAATATTCAGTAATATTAATTAAACCACCAAATAAATTGAAATAAAAATGTCCACCTGTGTAATAAAGCATCATAAGGAATACGATTGAAGCAAGGCAACCAAGACAGGCCTTGGTTGCCTTGAAAAAACTTAAGACAAAACTGACTTTGTTTATTGTTTTTTTCACTCAGGGTTTGAAAGGAGACCCAGGACCTGAGGGCCAACCTGGACTGAAAGGTGAAAAAGTGAGTCACCTAGCAAGTAGGACTGTATTGTCCTGTACATACACGCACACTCACACACAGGGCTGATTTATACTTATGCAAGTGTTTATCTGTGAGCACGTCAGAACATCGTGTACGGACACTGTGAAGTATTTATACTTGCACGTAACATGAGCATATCCTGAAGGGGCAGTGTTGCATGAACTACACCAAAATTTATAGAATTGGACAGTGAAGAAGAGTCAAAACAAAGGCAAGTGTTTGGAAACTGTACGAAAAAAACTAATTTGCATAACTTTGTTTTGAAAAGTGCTGAGAAAAAAGAAACCTTGCAAGATCAATTATTTTGCATTTTACTTGTTGCATGTGAAATGTCTCACAGATGTATAGTTCAGGGAGGCATGTGTTCTCACTTTGACCGAGTCCTGGCTGGATGAGTCTGTCCCAGATACCGAAGTTAGCCTGGACGGTTTTGAGATCTTTCGGGCTGACAGAAACAGTGTATGTAGTGTATGTAATCACCTTGCGGTGGTGTACTAACATCAAAGTACACGGGAAGACTTGTAATCCGTACCTGGAGTTGCTCACCCTTTCCGCACGTGCCTTACCTCCCCAGGGAGTTTTCGACTGTTGTGCTTAGCTGTGTTTATGTTCCACCAAGTGCTAATGTCAAGGCAGCGGCTGACCAGAATATAATACACAGACTATGCTCAGCAAATACCCGGATGCTCCAGTACTACGTCTTGGTGATTTCAACAGCTGTCGATTTAATTACTCATTGCCAGCCTTCAATCAATATATAGATGCACCAACAAGATTTAATAAAACTATAGATTTGTGTTACCGTAATATCCCATAAGCCTATAAAGCTAGAGCGCTGTCACTGCTAGGATTAGCGGATCATAAGGTTACTTCCTTACTGTTACTTCCTGTTTACAAACAACAGCTGAAACAACGCAGGCCGGTAATACACAGGATCCCTCAATGGTCGGAGGATGGTATTCAATTCAATTCAATTCAATTTTATTTGTATAGCGCTTTTTACAATGGACATTGTCTTAAAGCAGCTTTACAAAAACATATAAACACGGTATATAGATTTTAAATGTGCGAATTTATTGCATGCCTTGAAGGCTGCTTTGCGTGTACAGACTGGGAAGTCTTTGAGGGAGAGCTTGATGAACAGACTTCAGTTATTACTGATTACATTAAATTCTGTATGGATTCCTTGATACCAGTAAAGACATATCAGAACATTCAAAAGCATGGATCAACTCATCGATAAAATATTTTTTCCACAAGAGAAAACTTGCCTTTAAGCAGAAGGACTTTGCTGGTCTCAAAATTATACATCAGGACATCAAAACTGAAATCTTTAAGGCTAAAAATAAGTATAAAAACAAATTGGAGCAGGACTTTGCAAATATGAACACCAAACAGGCTTTTCAGCGAGTCAGGTCTCTTACTGGACAAGCTGTTAAACAGACTGTCTCTGTACCAGATCCCACCACCTTTGCTGATAATCTTAATTATTTCTATGCCCGTTTTGAGTGTGATAGCCTTTTGGATTCTTTGCCTTCTCAAGAGCTGGACTTATGAGTCCCTTCTAACAAAGCAGGATGTCTATTTCCAGCTTATAAGGTGCAAACTGAATAAGGCTCCTGGGCCAGATGGAATTCCAGGGCGGGTCTTGAAAAACTGCTCTCCGGAATTAATCCCCATTCTTCATTCACTTTTCCTTTGATCACTGTGTACTTCAGTTGTTATTCCTGTTCCCAAAAAAACCTCATCCAACAGAGTTAAATCACTACACGCCAGTATCATTAACTTCGATCATAATGAAATGCTTTGAGAAAATGGTTCAAAACAGAAAAAAATTATGCTTCCATATGTTTCACCCTTTTTGAATTGCCTACAATTTGCATATAAGCAGAAGAGAGGTACAGAGGATACAGTAGCTTGTCTCTTGCACTGTCTACTGCAACACCTTTATATTCCTGTAAATTATGCCAGACTTCTTTTCATTGACTTTAGCTCTGCCTAGTACACTGGATATATCATTTCCTTTCTAATAGACCACAAGTGGTAAAGGTGGACAATGCATTATCCCCCATTATTGGTTTCAACACTGGCGCCCCTCAGGGGTGTGTACTTAGTCCACTTCTTTATATTTGCTATACAAATGACTGTCAGAGTCCAGTCACCACCACTCAGTACTTTAAATATGCAGATGATACTGCCATTCTTGCATTGCTTAATAAGGACAATGATTATTTTTTGGACTATCACCTCTCCATAGCACATTTTAGTACATAGTGTGATGATAACTTTTTCCACCTTAATATCGCAAAGACTAAGGAACTGGTGTTTAGCTCTTCCAAAACACTGACCCATCTTTTCAGTATTATCATTAATGGAAAGATGGTTGAATGAGTGGAGCATTTCAGATATCTGGCCATTAAATTGGATAAACATCTCAACTTCAATCAGCACACTCTAGATATTTATTAGATCGTGCTGTCAACAGAGACTGACAGTTATTCGTAAACTTAAGCATCTGTATGTCCAGCCTAGTCTTCTTCTGTATCGAAGTATTATTGAGCCGGTGCTTATGTATGGTGCCATTTGTTTCTTCCATATGCTAACAGTTACCAATAAGAACAAACTCTTAAACATAGCTAATTTAGTGAGGAAAAATTATTGGTATTCCCACCCCTAATTTATCAGACTATGTTCTTTCATATACGCTCCGGAAGGCACATCAAATTTTAAATGATCCAGACCACCCACTTTATCAATATTTCAACCCCCTTCCTTCTGGCCGCAGGTATAGACTTCCCATGTGCAAAAAGGCCAGATATGGTAGGAGCTTCATTCCTATAGCTATATGAGCGTTAAATATAGAAAATCAGCCATTGTGATGCCATCTCATGCTCTGGCATTTGCTGTATGATCATGATGTTTTCTCTTGTCCCCTTCTCCCCTCTATATCTGTGATTGTTTTTGATGGTTAATATGTATGGTGTTGTCGTGTTTGTTGTTTTATTTCTATGCAACCATAGTGGAAACAAAGTTCCTCTTTCAGGTGAAATAAATGATCTATCTATCTATCTATCTATCTATCTATCTATCTATCTATCTATCTATCTATCTATCTGTATCTGTCTGTGATGGTAAGTTAACACTACTTTATGGAATACCCCCCTGACATTTTCCTTTAGAATTTTCTAGTATAATTCAGAATTCATTGTTCCATCAATGATGGCAAGCTGTCCTGGCCCAGATGTGACCCAAACCATCATATTGCCACCACCATGTTTCAGTGCTTTCCTTTCTCCAAGTATAACACTTCTCATTTAAACCAAATATCTATTTTGGTCTCTTCCTTCCACAAAACATTTGTCCAATAGCCTTCTACAATGAGCATCTGCAACTTTTTTTCTGAGGTCCTCAGGAATCTCCTTTGTCTGTGTCTTTTTTTTTTATTATTGAACATTTCTGCTGTACATTTCTGCTGAACATTTCTGCTGAACTAAACATTTCGGCTGAATATTTCTGCTGAACATTTCTGCTGAACTGAACATTTCTGCTGAACATTTCTGCTGAACATTTCTGCTGGACATTTCTGCTGGACATTTCTGCTGGACATTTCTGCTGAACTAAACATTTCTGATAAACATTTCTGCTGAACATTTCTGCTGAACATTTCTGCTGAACATTTCTGCTGGACATTTCTGCTGGACACGTCTACCAAACATATCTGCTGAACATCACCTTTTTTCTTCTCTCCTCCCCTCCCTTTCCCAAATATTCCATTGAGAAGAAACAAACAAACAAACAAACAAACAAAAAAAACAAATTGAGCAACACACAGCAGTAAACATTCACAGTTTTTTTTTCTTTTTAGACTAACAAAGGAAAACAAAATTAAAAGTAAACCCGCTCCCTGCCCCCCGGCTCATCATGGCTACCCAATAACTATCGCTGGTTATATAGATATTGTAAGACCCAACAACAGGCACAAAAATTTAAGTGGGAAGTGTCTGTAACTCCATAAAGTATACGATAAAGGGATGCCATTTATAAAAAAAACTTGTCCGTACAACCCTTCATCGTATTTTTAGAAAAAACATCACGTCCTTTAGCCACTGGGAGATAGATGGGTATTTAGCAGACTTCCAATGCAACAGTAGTGGGCAAGGCTTTAAATCTACCCTAAGAATAGTCCAAGACGAGCACAAGAAGTGGTAGACTGTACCCTCCCTATAGCACGTTCCCAACACTCCTCACTTATCTGTACTCCTAACTCCGTTTCCCACGCATTCCTAATTTTGTTACTCGACTTACTTTGTGCCTTTTTTTTATACACTTTCCGAAACGTGTGTTGTGTTCTTTAAATAAAACAGGGTGCTTACTCACACCTGATTGTCATCCCATTGATTGAAAACACCTGACTCTAATTTCACCTTCAAATTAACTGCTAATCCTAGAGGTTTACATAATTTTCCCAGTCACAGACATGTAATATTGGATCATTTTTCTTAATAAATAAATGATCAAATATAATATTTTTGTCTCATTTGTTTATTTGGGATCTATTTGTCTACTTTTAGGACTTCTGAAGGATTCACAAGCTTTCAAGCACCACTGTAGCTGTATGAGTGGCGTTTGTATCAAAGTACATAAATTTATCTAGTGTGCTATCAGTGCTATCAATCAAAGAATGATGATGCTTTAGTTAATATTTTAAAAAAAAATAGTTGTGTCTTTATTGGGAGTCCATTAGAAGAAATATCCTGATCTTGCAGGATTAAACTGGCCATTATAATGTATTACAGTTATTACACATCACACTTTATATTCACAGAACTTCATGACTGTAATTTTCCATAAATAAATCCATTATACAGTAATGTGAGCATATTGCCCTGTATGAAGCAAACTTGAAACACAGGGGAAAAACTCTTGTTCATTTGTACTTGCTGCTCAGTATGTGAAATTTATCATAGGAGAAATTATAGAAGACACCAGTCTGAAGAACTAACTGAGTGATCATGTCTGAACTGAGGTTTACAAAGAGTTTATAATCCATTTCTGTCACAAGCTTTTTTGTATAAGATTTTTAACAAACTATACTTTAAGACAGCAACACAAGAATGTCCCCTTCAGGGCTTGACATTTTTTATTAACTTTACAATGCTTTTACGGTGTCTCTGTGTGTGTATGTGTGTGTGTGTGTGTGTGTGTGTGTGTCTGGGTTCTGTTGACTTCTCACATATCATTACAGGACAGAAGCAGAGCTGCTCTAATTCTTAACAGAATCACTGGCATTCAACCTGCAGAAAAGTTTAATATGGAACGTATTATAATAATATATTATATCTAATTACTGTTATATTAATTATAGGTCATAGTCTGTTCCTTCACCTTTACTTTTCACAAAAAACACATTTCTTCAGGTAGAGGAAGATGTCAAGGTGGCAGAAACATATGCTAACTTTTCATGTCATAATGTGAAGCTTGGCCCATGTGATAATTGCAGGGGCAGAAAGATCTGAAATGTAGGTTAAGTAATTGAGGGAAAGGTTAAAAAAAGAGTAAAACTTAAAAAACAATATTTAATTTAGGATATTTTTCTAAACTCAGAGGCTAAGATGTTTTTGACATTATTCCATGGTACCGTCACTTTTAAAGCATCTGTTTAAGGAATTAATATTTTCCCTGTGTTCATGTAACTTGAAACATTTCTCTCTTACAGGGAGATGCAGGTCCACCAGGACTTTCTGTAAGTATTTCTTTCACCATTTCATAAAACATGTAAACTCTTGTCAATAAAGTACTGTTCATAATGATTGAGCTATAGTATGAGGGCATTTTTCTTATTATGTTGGACTTTTGTTATTTGTACTCTGACTTATCTTGTTCATGACTATTGTCATAGTCTTCCCAAAGAAAAATGTGCTCTTCAGAGCACATCGTCACCAAGCAGCTGTTCTGCTAAAAGGGGTATCAGAAAAACTCCTGGTTATTAGGAAGAGACAGAAGCCAAAACTTAGTAGGAAATCCTGCTTTGTTCTAAATAAAGTAACGTAGCTGAAATTAACATTAACAGGACACAAATTACATTAACCTGGAAACAACACGTGCACATATTGGGCGGCTGTGGCTCTGTTGGTAGAACGGGTTGTCCACTAATCGTAGGGTTGGCAGTTGGATTCCCGGCCAGCATGAATCCACACTCGAAGTGTCCTTGGGCAAGACACTGAACCCAATGGCAAGTTAACGCCTTGATTGGCAGCTCTGCTACCATTGGTGTGTGAGTGTGTGTGTGAATGGGTGAATGAGACACAGTGTAAAGCGCTTTGGATAAAAGCGCTATATAAGTGCGCCATTTACCATCTCTTCATGCTGTCTCTCCTTCAATGTGCTCCTGGTATCGGTCCATCAATGGAGCATGTGTTAACATCAGAGAATAAATTGGATGAAAAAGCCTGAGGTGGTATTTGTAAAGGAGGAAACCTTTTGTCAGCCAGGTAGTTGTTGGCTCAAATTTAGCCTATTACCCAAAAACATTTAAAATTCAACTTAGAAGCCAATACTCACATCTACCTCTGAGATAGAAAAAATACACCAGCCGTGAGTGAGAAGAAGCAAGGGTCCAGCTTTATTGTTCCATTCCACCACACGAGATCCACACCGATGAGAATTCTCAGAAGTGATCCGACACCTGGAGCTCACGCTCCAGTATTTATACATTAGGTTCGGAAGTGGAGAAAGACAAAACAATTTAGAGAGACCTTGGTCTCACTCTTATCTCGCGGGGTCAGCTTGACTCAGCTACCCTTATAAATGGCTCCTCATGGTTTTCTCTTAAAATTAAGGCCTTCCTTGCGAGCCAAGAACCCTCACCATTTGAGTCATGAGTAGGTTTACATTTTCCTGTATTTCTAGTTTATAATTTATTTTCATATTTGCACTATATTTCTTATTTTATATATATTTATACTACTTGAAAAGCGGTTTACTGTACTTCCAACTTCTTAATATCATTACAGTTCTACTGTCCTGCATATCCTACTATTCTGTTTTTTTTATAGAGTTTCTCTATTACTATAAGATATTATTAAAGTTATTCATGTGTGTGTATGAGAAAGAGAGAGTGTGTGTGTATGTTGTGTCTACTTGCCCGCCCTTGACTGTACGAGCGTGTGTGTGTGTGTATTAGCACTCCTCAGCTCAGCTCGTATACCTCTTTTTGGCTTTTTTGACTACTACTGCTCTTAAAGATCTTTAAAGTGTAATTCCAATCCGTCAATGTCCGCCTAATCCCGCTTCTATGTGTCTAGGTGCCCGTTTTTTCTTCTTCTCCCTTTTGCTGGATGCTAGGTCTTCCTTATGTTTATTTTATGACATTTTTTATCCACAACATAGTTTTGGCAGGACTATTTGTATTTTATAATCCTTTTACCCAGCAAGTCAAGTAATGGTAGCAAACATTCCACTATGATATTTCTAATGGAGATATTTAGTGTAAAACCTTTCCATTTGGTAAATTGGCAAGCTCAAAAAGGTGTTTTATGTTTTTATACGAATCCATTTTAAAAGTATTGTTCCAGTGCACACATGAGAAAAATTGTACATTCTGTACAGTAGGTGAGTATTGGGGACATGTGGTGCTTTTAATTTTGTGAGCTTGGCCACATACAGCTCACATGTCCTTTAAAACTGGAGCTAATAAAAAGCCAGTTTAGCTCAGACAGCAATAGATATGAACCAAAGCATTGTAACTGAGGTAGTGGAGTCTTAATAAAAGTGAAGCTGATAGGGTTGAGTACTGGTGTAACTCGTTAGAATACAGATATTCATCATAGCAAGTGTGAGACCTGAGCATATGTGTTTTTGGGAAGTGCAATTTGCAGGGTATCAATGTAGGACCATCTGCAGCAGCAGAAAGTCATACATGCAGAAAGCTCCAAGCAGTATCAGAATGAATTGAGCAGATTACTCCTAATCTACCTGATTCATTCTGGGGGTGAGCCACAATGGGAGGAGCCACAACAGTAGAAGTGTGTTAACACCTTGGTGCCCGATACCACAGCACACCTTCAAAGATCTTGTGGAGCCCATACCAGAGGTTTTTTGGCAGCACGATGGGGACCTACATAATATTAGGCTTGTCCAAATGAGTTGCAGCAAACTTTAAACAAGCTTCGACATGCCTTATCTTTATTAATGGAGACTTGCAAGGTGAGCATGAGCAGTGGAGCTCATTGCCTATTGTTTTTTCTGTGATGATGGTACCTGCTGCCTTCAAGTGTTTCTGGAGCTTGGCTTGGCTTGGCTACTCTTTAGCCCTTGGCTCTTGGGCTACTCTTCTGACTATTGTTCTGACTCCCTGGTCACTAAACTAGGAGCTCCTGTGCGTGGCCGGTTGATGACAGAGTGATGTTGCTTCCACTTGTGGATAATGGCCCCAATGGTGCTTACTGGATGATTCAGAAGTTTTGATATACGTCTCTATCTGATTCCATCAATATGTTTTGCAACAGGAAGGTTGCAAAGGTCTTGGGAGCGCTCTTTGCTTTTCCCATCATGAGATGGGAAATCTCACCTTGGTAATGAAAAGCCTTTTTATAGACCATCAATTTACTAACCCAGCTGATATTAATTTACACAGATAGGAGGTATAATTACTTACAGTTATCAGCTGATTCCTTGCCTTACCTTGCCTTGAAGAATGTCTGGGTTACGCATGTAACCCTGTTCCCTGAGAGATGTCAGGGCCAGCAGAAGAGCTACCTTTAGAGTCAGAAGCTTCACAGAGGCTGACTGTAAGGGCTCAAATTGGGCCACTGACAGACCTTCCATGACCACAGAAAGGTCCCAAGAAGGTATGCACGGCCTGCAGATGGGCCTCAGCTGCCTGACACCAAGCATAATCCTCAAAGTTAGAGGATGTTGCCCCACAGAGGCTCCATCAACAGGGGTGTGGCTGGCTGGAATGGTGGCCACGTAAACCCTGATTGAAGAAGGAGCCCACCCCGCTGAGAAACGTTCTTGTAAGAACTCCAGGACTGTAGCTATTGCTACAGTCCAGGAATTGCTACCAATTCCTGGGCCTCAGCCTCTACCGCAACAGGATTTCTGCCCTTATATTCCCAGAATGTACATTGCACTCACTGACAAACATTCCTTCTGCCCAGAGAAGAATTAGTTGTGCGTGCCTGAACAGGGGGCGTGGACATAATCCTGGTGGTCAATATATGAGACCACCGTTGTGTTGTCTGTAAACACATGGTGACCTTTCAATTGAGGAAGAAGGAATTTCAGTGCTAGAAATATGGCCCACATTTCTAGGCAATTTATATGCCGCTCCAGATGAGGGCTGCTCCAGAGACCGTGAGCTGGACAGCTGTCTAAAACCATGCTCCAGCCTGTGAGGGAGGTGTCTGTCATTACCGTCTTGCGCTAAGGAGACACCCATAGAGTCTGACCCAAGGCTAGAAACTGGGGACACTCAAATTCTCAGAGCACGTAGGCATCGCTGCGTGACACATTACTCTCAGAGGTTTCATCCTTGGATGAAACCCCCAACTTCTCAGCCACCACTGAGCGGTCTCCTGTGCAATAGGCCCATCAGCTCCAATAGTCTCCCAAGATCCAGCTTTATCTTGCTCAGTGTTGATAGGATTGACCCTACACATGTTGGGGATAGAAACGCCCTCATCGTATCAGAATCCTTATAACCCCTAGAAAAGTTGTCCACTGCACTGGGGAAAGCATACTTTTCTGAGGTTAAACATGAGCCCTTAGCTCTTCATGTGGGCGAGGACAACATCTCGATGTTGAACCGCCATTTACCTGGATCGTGCTAGAATTAACCAGTCGTCCAGGTAGTTTGGTACACAGATGCCCTGGAGTCACAATGGAGCCAGAGTGACATCCATGCACTTTGTGAAGGTGCGAGGGGATAAAGCTAGCGATATTTCTATGTGGAAATATGCACCTTTTAGATCTATTGTCACAAACCAGCCCTCAAACTGAATCTGTGGAATGATAAGTTTGGGTGTCAGCATCTTGGACCTGTATGTCTGAAGAGTACAGTTCAGATGGTGCAGATCTAAAATTAGCCGCATACTCCTCTATTTTTGCGGACCAGGAAATAACGGCTGTAAAAACCTCCCTCCCTCAGGGAACGGGGTACATGTTCTATGGCCCCTTTGTCCATGAGGGATCTTACTTCCTGTGCTAATGTCAGACTCTGGTCTATGCTGACTACTGTGGTGAGCACACCTCTGAACCGGGGGGGTCGAGCTCTAAACTGGACCTGGTAACCCTTTTCTACCGAAGACAGTGCTGGTGAACTCGACACAACAGGAAGGAATTGGCTGAATGCCGCCATATGTCGAGCTCACTCAGCAGGTCTACTTGGTAGGCCTGCAGCACTGTCATTGTCTGCAGTGACCCACAAGCAAGACTACTACTGCATAGGCCTTGCCCACCAATGCCACGATGGCCTTACACGGTTGCTTGGATGGCAAAGCCAGCCCCCCTAATTACCTGCCGTCGATGGAGATAGGTAGCTCACAAGCACCTCCTCCACCTTCAGCATAGCTAAATTGCCATGCCGTTCATTCCCCACAATGGCCGAATAATCCAACATTATGGGGTTATAAATACGGCTTATGCATGGTTTTCCCCCAGAAGCCAGAAATATTTTGTCATGCACTTCTGGAAGAAAAGGGAGTTTTCTGCAGTGTGTGGGATTTACTTTCACTGGGGAGAAAAATTCTCATCCAGCCTTAGTAATCACTTCAAGCAGCTCTTTATATGCTGCTCTCAGTTTTTAGCATGTCCTTCTGGCTCCTCGGAGTCAGAGAGGAATTCTTATTATTATTTTTGTGTGTGTGTTTTCTCTCTCTCTTTTTTCCCTTTTGGATTTCCATAGCGGAAGGAGGATCCGCGAGGCTCTGAAACCCAACTCGCTTCGACTTCCAAGAACAGCGCGAGTCGCGTCCTAATGTAGGCATTACCATGCGCAGCTTCTCGAGGCTGCCATCGCATGCTACACCCCCTAGACATTTCACCCAGAAAGTGTGCACTATTCCCCGTGATGAAACGAGAGCAAGCCGTAACACACTGAATTCCTGAATTCTCACACTCTTATTTTTCTCTCTCGCCCATTCCTTTTTTTCTTTTTGTTTGTTTCTTTACACAAACGACCGACATGCAGTCTTTCGCTGAAGACAATAAGGCTGATGGCGTGGTTCACAGGTGCCATATTTATATCACGCATCGCGCTTAATTGCCACGTCACCTGATCATAGCAGGCCTATAAATAGGCATGATTTTACACAAGCTTCAAATGCCGGTTGTGCGCGAGAGGCGCTCCCATAGTGTTATGCTAAGCGCAACGTTGAAGTTCCATTTGAAATGGAACTGCTTTTTCTTAGCATGTTCAGTACTTTTTTCCTGTGTCATTCCACTTTATTACGCATAACTTTATTTATGGATTTTTATGTTGTGAATTCTTTATATTTCAAAATTTCTTGAGTTAATACCGAAGTCTGGTGGAAGTTTCATGTGAATAACCTCTTTGGAAATATATTTACTGAAAAAAATGTGACGCATTCAATACTTATTTCCCCCACTGTATACAGCAGCTTTTTTCAGTTGTTGTTTGTTTTGGGGGGTTCTTTCCTTCAGTCTCCTCTTCGGGAGGTGAAATGCATGCTCAATTGGGTTAAGGTCTGGTGATTGACTTGGTCTGTCTAAAACCTTCCACTTTTTCCCCCTGATGAAGTCCTTTGTTGTGTTGGGAGTAAGTTTCGGTTCAGTGTCTTGCTGTATGATGAAGCTCTTCACAATTAGATTGGATGCATTTCTCTGTAAATTGGCAGACAGAATTTCTGTAAACTTCTGAATTCATTCTGCTGCTACCATCTTGAGGTACATCATCAAAAAAGATTAGTGAGCTTGTGCCAGAAGTAGCCAAGCAAGCCCAAGCCATGACACTACCTGTGCTTGATGAGTTTGTATGTTTTGGATCATGAGCAGATCCTTTCTCCACACATTGGTATTTCCAACACTTTGGTAGAAGTTAATCTTGGTACGAGAACGGTTGTGGCATATGTCTGTATTTTTTGCGAATTCCACTTCTGTGGTTTACATTTTGTGATATGGCCTCTATATTTCTGCTCTCAAAGTCTTCTTTGAATGGGGGATTGAGGTTCCTTCAGCAGCTCTCCACTTCCCTCCAGATGCTGACACTGAGTGTTGAAATTTTTTTCTCCACAGCTCTCACAATGTTTCTGTCATCAGCTGCTGTGTTTTTTTTGTGACTGACACGTTCCATGTCTGGTTGTTAATACACCAGTGGTTTCTTTCTTTTTCAGGACATTCCAAATTGTTGTACTGGTTATGCCCCATGCTTGTGCATTTGCTCTGATCGATTTCGCACGGAGGCTTAGTGGTTAGCACGTTTGCTTCACACCTCCAGGGTCGGCGGTTTGATTCCCACCGTGGCCCTGTGTGTGCGGAGTTTTCATGTTCTCCCCGTTCTGCGGGGTTTCCTCCGGTTTCCGGTTTGGACATGATTGGCATGCAGTACCATAGGTACCGATTCTAATGACGGTACCGGGGTTGCATGGTTCTGGAACTGAAGGGGGCAACAAATACGCGTAAGTGTTTTAGTCGGTCCACAAGTGATAAAGAAGAAGAAGAATGCCTACAAGCACACGGGAAAAACTACATAAGTTTAGCTCTGCCCCGACTCATTGAGAGGAAATGTGGCAGGAGTCAAATATGGAAATACTTCACATTTGATGTTGATGACAACAAACATATAATTGATGCTCTGAAGCCGATCCCATTGTTCATTTCAAACAAAGCGAGGAAACACCTCGAATTTGGTGAAGCACCTGAATGACGGCCCTATATTATGTTTGTTTGAGGCAGCTGGCATTGTGGCTGTGAAACCAGCTAACGTTATGCTCCATGTAATTTGTTAACGATGCTAACGCCTTGCAATGTTATAAACTACCTTCTAATGGGCCACCAGCCATCGCCATTCAGCCCGTGTCCTGTCAGCACAATATAACCTAATGTCACAAATAATTATTCAAATGTTAATGGTTTTAATAAATCTTTTTGGCCTGCCAACATATCAATGAATTTAAACTAGTGTGTATGCGCGTGTGCGTGTGCACCTTAGAGTTTGTAGCCTCCACGGCTGGCATCGTCTTTGGTATCGAGTATCGTGTACTTTTGGTGGTATCAGTACCGACTACTAGATTTTTTGTATTGTGACATCCCTTGTCTTATATTCGTATTTTGATCTCAAACCGAAATATCTTCAGTGTATACACAAATTGCAAATTGTATATGCAAATTGTCCTTGCTATTACAATACTTTCAGAGGGAACTGTACATTTTTTTGACTTGCTGTATAAAAATTTTTACTGACATTTTTTGATATATAATGGTAAGTCTATGTTATTTATGGACTTCCATAGACTGTATTCCAGAGGTTGACCTGTTATTTACTGTTTAACAAATAGAACAATCCACATAAATACATAAATAGTTAGTATTACAATAAAGTGGTATTGAACCTCAGTCATGTACACTGTAGTACACATAGAAATGTTTTCTGCAGACCTTTTGACAATTTCATGTATCTGTCTTATCTCACATATCTGATCTCCTCCTCATTATAGAATATTAAAGAAGGTCAGAAAGGAGACCAGGTAAATGCATTTTATATTATCTATGAATACATAAGTGAAATACAGGTGCATCTAAAAAAAATTTGAATATCATGGAAATGTAAATTATTTTTAGTAATTTAATTTAAAAAGTGGAACATATGGAACTACAAACATACATATTTGTAGTCAAGTATATAAAGTGCCCTCCACTTATATTGGCACCCTTGGTAAGAATGAGCAAAGAAGTCTGTGAAAAATTGTCTTTATTGTTTAACCTTTTGATCTTTTGGTAAAAAAGAAATCACAAAAATACTCTGCTGTCATGGATATCAAACAATTGCAAACAAAACACAGGTTTATCAAAAAAAAAATCTTTGTTAAATATAGGTGTGCAACAATTATTGGCACCATTTTATTCAATACTAAAATGCTACCTCCCTTTGCCAAGATAACAGCTCTGACTCTTCTTCTAATGCCTGATGAGGATGGAGAATACATGGCAAGGGATCTGAGACCAGTCCTCCATACAGAATCTCTCCAAATCCTTCAATCCTTTTGAGGTCCACGCTGGTGGACTCGCTCCTTCAGTTCACCCCACAGGTTTTCTATGGGTTTCAAGTCAGTAGACTGGGATGGCCATGGCAGGACCTTGATTTTGTGGATAGTAAACCATTTTTGTGTTGATTTTGTTGTATGTTTTGTATCATTGTCCTGCTGGAATATCCAGTCATGGCCCATTTTAAGCTTTCTGGCAGAGGCAGTCTGGTTTTCATTTAATATCTGCTGATATTTGAGTCCAGGATGCCATGTGTCCTAACAAAATGTCCAGGTCCTCTGGCAGAAAACAGCCCCAAAACATTAAAGAGCCACCACCATATGTAACCATGGGCATAAGGTACTTTTCCATATGGCTACCTCTCTGTGTGTGCCAAAACCACCTCTGGTGTTTATTGCAAAAAATTTTAGTGTTTATGAGTACATTCTTTCACTCAAAATATGACACCCTGCTACAGCCCCTCCCCCTCCTCCTGCTCCCACTATTCACTCACTCATTGCAACAGAGACGGCTCCTGTCCACTTCTCAGACCCCTTTAGTGTCTCTCTCTCCGACCTCATCTAATGACATCATCTATTGACATTTAGTGACTTTCTATTGAAAATTGTTGGCAACAGTGCTCCTGTCACTCACCTGGAATATTCTGATGTTACGGTGAAGACAAAGCAATGCCTGGGAAATGCAAATTTAGTCCAGCATGGCTGGAAAAGTTGGCAAATAAAGATTGGTTGTTGTTTAATTTATTATTTTGGAATTTAAAAAGAAAAAATAAATAATATGTTTGAATGAAATCTCTTGTGAGGGGCACGGTGGCTTAGTGGTTATTACGTTTGCCTAACACGTCCAGGGTTGGCGGTTCAATTCCTGCCACCGCCCAGTGTGCGTGGAGCTTGCCTGTTCTCCCTGTGCTTCGGGGTTTCCTCCGGGGACTCCGGTTTCATCCCCAGTCCAAAGACATGCGTTATAGGCTGATTGGCATCTCTAAATTGTTTGTAGTGTTTGAATGTGTGTGTGTGTGTGTGTGTGTGTGTGTGTGTGTGTTACACTATGCAGGGTGTCATGGTCGCAGGGAGCCTATCCCAGGGGATTCAGGGCATGAGGTGGGTGCCCTGAATCCCCTGGGATAGGCTCCATGCGACCCTGTGTTGGATAAGCGGTACAGAAAATAAATGGATGGATGGACACCTCTTGTATAGTCCTTGAAAATAAAACAAAAAATGGTGCTTTAAAGGTCCTTGAAAGTCCTGGAATTTCATTATAAAGAATCTCTACAAACCCTGATTTCCAGTTGATTGGACTTCTTAATTATTGCCCCAGTGGTGCGATTGTGCTATTTTCTTATAGCCACTTCCAATTTTGTGAAGCTCAACAACCTTTTGCCACACATCACTGTGCATTCCTTGGTCTTACCCATAGTTATGAATGACTAAGGGAATTTGGCCTATGTGTTACTTCATATTTATACCCCTGTGAAACAGGAAGTCATGGTGGAGCAATTTCCTGTTCCTAGTCACCCAGTTGTACTAAAAAAATATTATATGTCAATGGGAATATACTTCAATTATATTTTTCTCATATGAATTCATAGGGGTGCCAATAATTGTTGCACACCTATATTTAACAAAGATTTTTTTTATAAACCTGTTTTGTTTGCAGTTGTTTCATATCCATGAGAGCAGAGTATTTTTGTACATTTTTTTTACCAAAAGATCGAAAGGTTAAACAATGAAGACAATTTTTCATAGTCTTTTTTGCTCATATTTGCCAAGGGTGCCCGTCACGGATTTCCTCTCACGCTGAGATGTTATTGGTTCTTTCCTAATGTTTCAGCTGTTTTGTATTATCCCTCTTTATTAATAATTTATACAAATATTTTTAGCCTTGTGTATCTTTGTTTGATGCAAAGTATTGAGAGTTTCTGTGTTTTCTCCTGTTTTTGTCCACATGTTTCTGAGTCTTGTTTTGGTCTAGTATACCCTGTTTGCTGATTACCTGACCTTTTGCCTATTTATGACCACGTGTTTTGCCTTTCGATTTGGATTTGTCTGCCTGTCTCTTCATAAAGCTTTTACTGCACTTGCATCCATCTCTAAAATCCATTACATGACCGTGCCAATATTAGTGGGGCACTGTAAATTAAAAATAAATATCAATAGTAATAATATAATAGAAATGTTGCACCAGGTTCTCCAAAGAGTAAATGACATTTACAGAAACTCTTCACAGGGTCCCCCAGGTGTTGCTGGAGAAAAGGTAAGCTGTATCATATTACCACATACAAGTAATGGACTGTAAATTGGTTAGTGCTCCAACCAAGTAATTTATGATATACAACTTCTTTTTTGGATAGGGCACTTTATTGCTCAGCAGCTTTAATTAGCACACACAGAAAAATAACCTGGTTCTTGAGCAACATTCCCACTATCTTCAGGTTATCTTCACACTGTCTTCTTTGGAATATTACACAGCATATTATTCATTTTCTGAAGCATCAGTGGAAAACTGAAGTATTTATTGAACATCTATAATGATGGAGCTTTATATATTCCTTTGCCCCCCCCCCCCCCCCCCCCCCCCAATTGATGGGAAAAAGTATTTGCCCCATCCTGATTTCTTCTGTTTTTGTGCATATCTCATTGTCTCCGAAATTAAAACAAAGTCTAAGACACAACAAAGGTTGAGTAAACACAAAATACATTTTTTAAATCATAATGTTATTTATTGAAGCAAAAAAGATATCCAATACCAACTGGGCCTTTGTGAAAATTTATTTGCCCCCATAGTTACTAATTCCCCAAATCTGTGAAACTGCCTTCGTAATGGGGATCAGCTGGACTATACGCAACCAGGCCTGATTACTGTCAGCCCTGTTCAATCAAATCAACACTTAAATAGAACTTTTTCAACAGCACAAAGATGGTTAAAAGGTGTTACCCAGTAACACACTATACCAAAATTGAAATAAATTCGAGAAAGGATGAGGAAGAAGGTAATTGAAATACATCAGTCTATTTACATCAAATGATGAAATACATCAAAGCTATTTCAAAGGCTCTGGGACTCCAAAGAACCACAGTGAGAGCCATTATCTCCAAATGCAAAAAACAAAAAACAGCATAGTAGTGAACCTTCCCAGAAGTGTCCGACCTTCCAAAATTCTTCCAATAGCATAGTAACTGCTCATCCGTCAAGTTTCACAGCACTATATATATATATATATATATATATATATATATATATATATATATATATATATATATATATATATATAATGCACATATCCTAATGTGATGCTCATTATTTACATATGTGAATTTGTGTATGCTCATTTTATGATTATGCGTATATCTATGCCTCTCTTAATCCACGTCAGGGAGAAGCTGGTTTACCTGGTCCACCGGGAGCCCCAGGAAAAGAGGGGAAAAGGGTGAGTAAACAGGAGCAAATTACTGCATAAGTTGTTGAGTAATATGGTTTTGACATTGTGTTTGACATAGCTGTCAGCTGATCTTTACCATGAGATCGCTTCTAAATTAGTGTGTTGTAAGAGAATAATTGAGTATAAATGTATGAGCTTGGTCTTAAGCATTCAGAAGCAGTGCTCATATTTTGATAATGAAAACTCAGCTTGAATGGCCAGGGTCAAGAGTCTGAATTATGGCACACATGGTAAAATCCACTAGTGCGCCATTCCAAAGGTGATTTATGGTTAGATGACCAAATATGGTCAAATGCCTAGAATGAAAAATACATCTCTATCTAGCCTGAAGTATGATATTAACCAGTTTGGATTTCATCAGACAGGATAAATGGTTGCTTTGTAAGTAACAGACACTGTAGTTGATTACTTTATTATCTTGTTTTTGTCTTTATTAAAGCTGCAACAACTAATCGATAAAATCGTTAATAATCGATTATGAAAATCGTTGTCGACGAATCTCATTATCAATTAGTTGGTCTGTGTGCGGCACGGGGGAGATTTACTCATTACATTACTCCTCTTCCGAAAACACCCTTCGGAGAGTAAATACTAAAGTTTTGTCCGAAATGAAGTACTGTACACTATGCACTGTGCACTCTACCGTCTAATGTGTGGACTTTAGAGAGGTAATATCATCTCAAATATACCACTAGCGGGTTTTTACTAACGGAACTATAAGCCGCTTCTAGGCGACGGCGCATGACGTCATACGCACGCTAGCATTAGGATTCCTAATGATTCACGGACAATGACTTTCTTCAGTTTACTTTCTGTCAGCGTTACCTTTTATTCCCAACATGACCTCAGTCACCATCAGATGGAGGCGAAAACATCACTGTGAAAGAACATTCTCTAAGGCAGGGAGCATTTTATTTTAAACACTGCGGAGATCAAACAGTGCTGCACGAGCACAAACATCTTTATATCCAAAATGCTCCACTGTGTATAAGGGGCAGGGGAAACTGGTGCGAGTTGCTTAAAAGTTTAGTTTAATTCAAGTTAATTGTCATTATATGCTGTATTTGCACGCTTGTAGTGTAAATTCTGTTGTTTATTATAACGGAAGTGATGTGTTAGTAATGAGCCCGCGTTGCTCCTCACGCGCAGTGTAGACGCAGTGATGCAGAGTGAAGCGCCAGTAAGATCTGTAATGTCTAATTAAAACACTATGATCACAAGTAAACACAAGCAAAATAATATTCCTAAAGGCAGTGAGTAACAGAAACCACAAGCTGCAATGAAAGGGAGATTTTATTATTAATTTAGGACTGTAAATTTATTCGGTGCTTTTATATAATGCTTATATATATGCTTTTTATTATTTATTCATTTATTTTAGTTTATATTGTGTGTAAGTATCTATGCATTATTTTTTTATGGATGCACAAAAAGCACCGAATTAATTTACAGTCCTAAATTAATAATATAGGTTTATTAGGCATTAGGTTTATCGTATAATATATATATATATATATATATATATATATATATATATATATATATATATATGTATATTGTGTGTGTGTGTGTGTGTGTGTATTGGGTTCTTTTCTGTTTTAGTCTGAAGTTTATATTTGTAACACTCAGTTTGTGGATTTTATTTTAAATAAACAAAAAAGTATACTGAAAGTTTGCCCCACCCCATCCGATTAATCGGAAAAATAAATAAATAAATAAATAAATAAATAAATAAATAATCAGCCAACCAATTAATTATGAAAATAATTGTTAGTTGCAGCCCTAGTCTTTATATACTGTATTTTTTGTATAAAATGGAGCAATGGGGTGTAATATTGTAAATCTGACAGCATGGTGGTATTTTCAAACACACTTTAGCTTGAAATTGCATTTTTCAGGATGGCCTACTGTCTACAAGACCCTTTCTAGCACAGACACAGAACCTAAACTGTATTTTTCAGATTGTAACAGGTGTTAACAAACAGCTCAGTTGTGGCTAACAAACTAAAACAGACATTTAAGGAAACATACAGTAGGCTGTATTAACATGATATTTATATTTATTCATTTATATTTATATAATATGTGGTATCACTCTTTACTAGGTCGAGTCATATTCAAAGTCAGAACTGCAAAAAAAAAAAAAAAAAAAAAAAAAAAATTGGGCTCTCAGATTACTGCTTGCACCTGTTATCATGAAAATGGCAGGAATATTTCTGTCACACCACCACTAGCAAAGGCCCTTATTGTGCCCTATTTTTTCTGGGCCTAAATCCTTCTGTCTTTACCTCGAGTGGGATATGAAAATTTTAAAAAATTGCTACTCTAATGGAGCATACTAGAAGATATTATGAGTAGTACTTAAGTTTGTTTTCTTGTATAATACACAACTTAGCTCTATTTATATTATCTCTTTGATGTCTGCATGGCTTCTTAGTGGCTAAAGAAGTAATAAAGTTTCAGCTATTTCTGGCCACTGAGTCATATGTAGCAAGGGAAGTTGTTGACCAGAACAGTGGTCAAAAACAGCTTGAAGTAATAGCACATTGCTCCTAGGCATGTGTGATATAATGATTTAATTTGACCCTAGATGATCTTATGCTGCCACGATGTCCAGTGATGTTTACTTATTGATTATATTGTGCTATACAGATGTGGCCTTTAAGAATGCCCATTTTTTCACGCTGTTTCATGCAATTAGTCACGTGCAATCACACGGAATCCTGCAGGCATGGTTCTAAGAATTTAAATTCATTTGTTGTGCTTCACACAATAACCACCAGGCGCATTAGGTTTATCATAAGTTTCGATGAGAAACTTAATATTTTTATGTGAACCATTCGACCAGACTTTCCGTTTTTATTGTACCGTGTTCAGCTACAGTATGTTGTTCCATGTGCCACCTGGTGCTTATTGTGTGAAGCACAAGAAATGAATATAAATTAGGATACCGCCTGATCGCACGTGACAAATCACATGAAAAAATGCGCATTCTTAAAGACCACATCTGTATTCCAAGAAATATGGACAACAGAATATTTCTTCGGGAAATAAAAAAAAAAAAAACAATTTGTTTAATTTGCTCCCCAAATTTGCTTTGGCACGAAACTTGGACTGTCAATTGAAAGAGAGGGTTAAAACTTTCACATGTTTTTTTATTGCAATCAACGAGGGCACAGATGTTAGTAGTGTGGCTCAGTTTGCCTTTTTATCAGGAGAGTTGATGAATGTTTGAAAATTACAGAAGAATTTGTGGGACTCATTCCAATGACAGACACTATCACCGCTAATGACATTTTCACATGCCTGGCCGAGTCCTTGGACCAGCTAGGAGTGAATTGGTCTCATGCAGTTTGTGTGACAACTGATGGAGCCCTGTCGATGTGCGGAAGAATGGTGGGGTTGTGTGCAAACTACAGGAGAAGGTGAAATCATGTGGAGGTAAAGAGTTTTGGGGAATTCATTGTATTATTCACCAGGAAGTGTTATGCAGCAAGTCCCTAAAAATGGACCGTGTCATGAGTGTGGTGACTAAAAAGGTGTATTTCATTAACCTGAGAGGACTGAACCGCCGTCAGTTTCATGCTTTGCGCAGGATATTAGCCATGGACTACCCTACCACATGGATGTGCAAAGGTTAAGCTGTGGGAGCAAGTGTTTTCATGAATTGCCGAAAAAAATTTGACTCTTCATGAAACATAAGAGATAAGTGCTGACTGAATTGGATGACCCAGAATGGATTCAGGATCTTACCTTAATGTTAATTATCACTGAACATTTGAACATTCTCAACACCAAACTGCAAGGTTGAGATAAACATTTAAGAGTACTATGACAATGCTCGCACATTTCAACAGAAACTCCCTGTAGGAGACAGCTTTCAGAGAACAATCTTGCACATTTCCCCTCACTGAAAGACACCATCAATGATTGCAACATTGATCGATTCAAGCTAAAAATATGAAAATGAATTTCAGCAGTGTTTTCAAATACTGAATGAACTTGAGCCAAAAATCTAACTATTTACATCGTCTCTCTATAGTAGCCCCTCTGATGTACCAGTTGATCTACAAACTGAGTTGATTGACTCACAGTGCAATTCTGTGTTAAAAGACAAATTCGCCAATGTTGACTTGCACACATTCTATCAGCATCTTGTTCCACAATTTCCTAAAATAGCAGCCTTTGCCTCTGTGATTCTGTACATGTTTGGAAGTACCTATATAACATATATATGCAAACAGGCTTTCTCCGTAATTATCATAAATAAATCCAAACTGTGCTCTTGCTTGTCACATACTCACTTAAATGACATTATGAAAGTGTCAATTGCTCAAAGTGTCAATTGCTCAGTTGCTCACTCCTGATATTGATAAGTTGGTTAAAGCCAAGAGGCATCAGGCAGTTCTAAACAGTAAGCATAAACTGACCTCAAATTGATTGCTTCTGTGCTGTGGGGAAGGTTGAATATAATATTTGCCATATTTTGTGGCAACAGGGTGGCTAGAATTCCAATTGAGTCTGGCTTTAATGTGATGAATAATATGGTCTACCTCATTACTACAGATCTTCTCCATTCCCTGTGAAACTGAGCACTGTAATGTGTGTGAGGAGAGTTGATGGCCTCGTGCAGTTTGCATGCACCTCTTCTATAGAGAGATGGCGGAGGGTTGTACATTGAATTGGAATGCTTTTTGTTGAAACAGCAACTCTGAAAGGGGATGAGGGCACAAATGGCATGTTGCATAGTCTCACTGTGATGTGGCCCATTCTAACAGAAAGGCTTTAAAGACTCAGACAAGGACCACTGTCCTTCTGGAATAAGAAACGGGTGGAATAGAACTCATTGTTCTAACCATGGCATCTACTTTTTTCCTACCTTTTAAAAAGAAGTTCACCACTTTTATTCCTAATTTGGTCACCTGCCAATTCCCACTCACCAGCCAGCACTCCCCTCTCATACAACATCTAGCAAACGGGGAGGGTGAAGGCTAGCACATCTCCAAGACTCATAAAGCCAACCAGTCATATCTATGCTTGTACAACACAAGACAGCATAACATATTTAGAGGAACATGCTCAGCTTCTGCTATAATGAGGAGGAGCTAGCTTGCATAAACTGAATAAGAAGCCTGGAAAGTGCTCAGTATCTTTTGAGTTATATGTATGACCTGGCATCAGATGTGGCTTAATTATCTTGAAGTACACGTACAGCAAGAACTAACCCATCAGCAGAGTGTTTTCAGCCAATTTCCCTCCTGCTCTTTATCCAGTTTTTCTGCGCCAAGCCATTTTGCTCCCTCGCCAGTTCATCGGTTTTCACATTCACGTGTGCCTGAGATGCCCTTCTGCTAGCATGATGGATTTTCCAGCATAATGTAAGTTTGATACTGAGCTTTATGTCTGTAGTTCATAATCGGGTTCAGCCCGATTGTGAACTGAACCTTATTGTTTAACTCCAGCATCAGGAGTGTCTGAAAATGGATCCGATTTAGCCTTTACCAGTGTTTATGTACTACTGGCAGGCTTTAAGTCAGAGTGCTGGAAATACTGTTCTGAGCAGCACCAGGCACAGGGAATTTCATTATGATTCAGTATAAGGACTAATGATAGGCGAAGTGCAAGTATGCACTAAGAATCCACAGACACATTCTAAACATTAAGGGGTCAGTCCATCTCAAGTGGTCCAATAATTACAAAGTTGTTTGCTTGACCATTTTTCCTCCTTTATTTTGAGTGGTTACCTCTATGTATTAGCATTGAAAAACTTTTTAAAAATGGTTAAAAAATTTAAATTTTTTAAAATTATTATTTTTACTTAATTACCATATTTGTATCATGGTACACAACAAATTTTGGTTATATCGCTGTTTACAGAAACCTCAATATCTCAGCTCAGGATGGTCCTAGCTCATTGGAACAAAACTGAAGTCTAGAGCACATTAAAAGGTACATGTGTATATATAAACATTTAGCTCATTCTAGTGCCTTAGAGTCAGAACTATAGTCCAAATGTTAGAGTGCTCACAGTTCCACTTTTAAAGTCAATTTATAATGACAAGGGTTCAAGTCTCAGTCTTAATTTTTAGGGGGTACCTAGGTAAGTATGGTGTGCATGCAGAACATTTCAGGTTTGAGATTTCTAATTTTTTATGGGACAATTTATGAAAATTCTCCTCACTTTGAGATTGAATATCTCTGGTGGGGGGCCAGATACAAACGTGAAATTTTCACAGAAATATGTAATCTATAGTAGCATTCTGAGAATTTGAAATTCCACTGATTACAGAGCGTAAGGCTGGAGCTAAACTCTGCAGGACAATGGACCTCGAGGGCCAGATTTGAAGCTACAGATCAGAAGTCACTTTTCCTTTTTTTTTTTTTTTATCACAGTAGAAACAACACCACAGCTGTTTTATGGCAGTGTTCATTTGTAGAACACAAAACTGAACACTGTAATTCCATATTTGTAATTCCATATGCATTCCAACTGTACACATGTACAAACATGATACAACCCCAATTCCAAAAAAAGTTGGGACACTGTGTAAAATGTAAATAAATGTAAATAAAAACAGAATGTAATAATTTGCTAATCTCATAAACATATTTGATTCACAATAGAACATAGAAAACATATCAAATGTTTAAACTGAGTAAATGTACCATTTTAAGAACAAAAAAAGAGGTCATTTTGAATTTGATGGCCACAACAAAAAAAAGTTGGCATGGGGGCAACAAAAGGCTGGAAAAGTAAGTGTTATTAAAACAGCTGGAGAAACATTTTGCAACTAATTAGTTTAATTGGCAACAGATCAGTAACATGACTGGGTATAAAAAAGAGTATCTTAGAGAGGCAGAGTTTTTTAGAAGTAAAGATGGGATGGAATATGGATGGAAGCATATGTTGGTCTAAAACCTGCATATACCTTTCAACATTGATGGTGCTGGATGGAAGCGTTATTACAGTTATTACATTTATTATTACATATATTACATTTATTTCTCAAAAAGCATAAAGTAGGATTTTCCTCAGATTCCTACTAGCCATAACTCTGTAAACTGTGGCCTCACAAACTTACAATTTTTACGGCAGAATGTTACCATAAGGGAATTATTTCTGTGATAATTTCTGTACAGGTTTGTATCTGATCCCCCACCAGTTACAGTCATGTGAAAAAATAAGTACACCCTATGGAAATTGTAGGCTTTTTTTTTTTTTATATATATAGTTGGACAAGCGAACATTTGATCATCTTTGAAACAGTGTCTATTAATGAAGTTGATATACTTGAATAAAACCACAAGGGAAATGTGCTTTTTCAATCATTTATATGATTTATATGATTATATCAATATATGATTTTCTTCTGTGTAAAAACTAAGTACACCCCTGGCCTCAGAAGCTAGTATTGCCCCTTTTAGCAGAAATAAGTTCTTGTAGGCATTTTGCATAATAGTCCACCAGGCTTGCTGGAATTTGTGACCACTCTTTCATGCAATATTCTTTCAGTTACAAGATGTTTGAGGGTTTTCTTGCATGTACTGCCTGTTTCAAATTCCCCACAACATTTCAATGGGATTCAAATCCAGGCTTTGATTCCATAACCCTCCATTTCTTCTTTTTGAGCCATTCCTTGGTGGATTTGCTAGTGTGCTTAGGATCATTATCCTGTTGAAAGGTCCACTAATGGAGGACAACTCCAACTTTCGGACAGATGGCCTTACATTATTTTCAAGCACTCTTTGATATGATGCAGAATTCATAGTTGAATGTCCAGTCCCTGAGGCAGCGAAGCTACCCCAAACCATAACATTTCCACCACCATGCTTCACACTTGGTATGAGGTGCTTCTCCTGAAAAACTGTCTTTGTTCTGCACCAATCATGTCTGCTGTTACTGTGGAATCTCTTTCTGATTGTAGACACATTCACTTTTACAACAACAGTTGCAAGACTTACTAGCAGATCCTGTGATGAAATTTTACGGTTTTTGGAGACTTCTTTTCACATCAGACAGTTTGCTCTTGGACTGAATTTGCTGGGATGGCTAGTCCTGGTCAAATTGGCAGTTGTTTTAAATCTGCACCATTTGTAGATTTTTTTCGTCACAGGGTCTGATGGACGTCAGGAAAACGAGAGTCTGGAATTAACCCAGAGAAAGTTGCTGGTCCTGACAATATACCATTGCTCAGGCAATGTGCTAATTAGTTTGAACATATCCAAACAAACATCTTCAACATCTTTCTGAGCCAAGCATTTGTCCCAGGGCGCTTCAGGATGACCACCTTCATTCTTCCAACTGTTACATCTGCAAGGGCGCCAGAATTCTGGTTGACCTGTCTCACCCCTCTCAAAGAATCTTCATCTTCCTGCCATCTGGAAGAAGGTACCAGAGCATCTATGCTACCACCACCACCAGACTGCACAACAGCTTCTTTCTCTGAGGCAGTCAGAGTACGTAACACACTTCACATCTGCACTGTTATGGGACACTTTTCTCCCACCTCTCACTTGATATTGCTGCTACACTTCTCAGTCATTTTACAGACAATTGTTTGGACTGGTTCTCCCATACAATACTGTTCTGTTTTATATAGTTTATGTGCATTGTCCTGTCTATTTAATGTCCTGTTTATTTATTGTCTTGTGTATATTCTGTATTTTTTCCACTGATATCACAATGTCACATATCTGCAGTTTATGTACTGCAGTGCTACTTATTATTATGTTTCCATGGTACTGGAGAAATGATATTTCATTCCAGTATATACAAGCTATATTGAGGAATGACAATAAAAACCCAGTTGATTTGACTTGGGAAGTCTTGGTTTCATAATCAGAATTTCTGAAAGGATCTAGGTGCCCTTCATCCATCATGGTCCTCATGAGTCAAGTGTGGCATCTCCCCCTTGTCTCTGAGTCCCTAAAGACCTCTCAGTAAGGACCTATACAGGATCCTGGTTTGGAATGGTACCATTATAGTAATGGTACCATTACCCTTTCTGCTGTCACTGCAGCAAATGGATGGGATAAGCTCACCCAGCATGCACTGGTAACCGCATGGTTCTGGAAGGACCTTGTGGCCAAACCCAGCCCTAAGGTTATGTATTTCACTTTGTGAACCAAGCAGTACTCTGTGAAGGTTAATCAGCAGAACATGTCCAGTACACTCTGTATAGTACCATTTGAGCTGCATGGTGTCTTTTTGTTCATCGAATCAGTTATTCATCTATAAATCATCTGCTGGGCAGTGGTGGCTCAGTGGTTAAAAGCCTTGGGTTACTGATCAGAAGGATAGGAGTTCAAGCTGCCAAGAGTCCACTGCCAAGCTACCACTGTAGGGCCCTTGGGCAAGGCCCTTAACCTTCAAATATTCAGTTGTATAAATGAGATAAATGTAAGTTGTTCTGGATAAAGGCATCTGCCAAATGCCATAAATGTAAATGTAAATGCTTAAGCAGAATTAAACCCAGAAGGTGCTTCATCACCACAGCCTACGATGGGCTAGAAGCTCAGTTCTACTTTGATGTGACATTTCCCAAAGAGAATTCTTTCATCATGGTCACTATGGAGAGGTGAGGTCTGTGTTGCAGCTACCTGTGTCATTGTGTACCTCTCCAGGTTCTACAATGTCAGCACTCCAGTGAACATATCCAGTATTCATAGAATGATAGTTACAGAGATACTGTTGCACAAAGTAGAGGTAAACAAAGATAGAGTACAGTTACAAATACAGCTTATTAAAAAAAAATTATGAATATTAATAAAATGTAGAAATTTGGCAGTGGCTGGAAATGTATCATTTGTGCTGTCTTTTTCGCAGCCAGTTTTGGAAATGTAATTTATTGTGCCATGAACGATATGAATGAAGGTAAGACATGTCATTATTTGACTCGTAGTTGGTTAAGAAATGCCAGGCCTGTCTCCAATTTCATTTACATAAACTTGCACTAGTAAGGTTCTCTCTTTAAAAAAAAAAAGCCACCATCTAACAGACAAAAGGGTATTTTGGTATCTTTTTCCAGGGGAACCATTAAAGATTCCATGTAAAATCTCCCTCCACGCTTCCCGTTAAGAAATAGTTCAAAGTAGAACCACTTTGGAAATTTATAAACATCTATACATGCTAAACATAAATGTTAAAAAGAACCCTTGAGAAAAACATTTTTTCTAAGAATGTACAGAGTAACATACTATGTTAATTACTGTGGGTGAGGGTTGACTGTTGTGGCTAGGCTTCATCACATGTTGGTTGTGGGCTCTTTATGTTTTCTTGCCATTAATTAAAATGTTTCCTGTGTCTAATTGATAGTGCCGATGTATAACCAGCTATGATAATGGGAGCCATTTTCAAACATATTATCTGCCTTTATTTGCTGTTTCTCTTTCTCAGATCATTTTTTCTTTCTCACAGGGTCGCAGAGGATATTCAGGGGGGCCTGGTATTCCGGGACCACCGGTAAGAACTGCAACTGCCTTTTTATCAGTTCTATGACAGCAAGTTTGATTGTTTGATTTTAGCGCCTAGTTAACTTGGTTCCAGAATGCCAGAGTGGTTTCATTCTGCATTTTCCAATTAATGACCATTAACTCACATGTGCTGCCTATAAAAGCTCCTGCTATGTCATGCTCATGCGCTTTACCATTGTCATCTTGTCAAAAAAATAAGAAAGTGGGTTCACAATGCTGAGTACTGTGCTCTAATTCTTTGATTTTTACTAACCTTGTTATTGTTGAAATCTGCACCATTTGAGAGAGTGCATTAAGGCACATTGACTGTACTGCTGAACAAGATGCATAGTATAATGTTTAAGTTGGTGTGTAGCAATGTGGGTGCCGCAGACACAGAGTAACTAATCTTAAACTCTTAAGTAAGACCATAAAGTCATAGCTTCTTTGAGTTGTTGAAACCTTGTTAAATTTTCCAATGATTGTGAAATTTATGACAGCATGGCAAATTGTTTGTTCAGCCAAGCCCTGGTGGAGTTGGATGATGGATCTGATCAATGCCCAAACTGCTTGGGAAGTTTGTTCTACAATAGGTGCATAGAGAACCCTGCCCTAACTGCAGTGCTTTACAGGCTATGAGCATAGTACTGTCTAGTCATCACCCTCCTCTGGCTCTGCGTAGCCATAGTGAAAAGTGAAATGAAGAAGTGAAGTGAACAGCAGCCATATCTGCTGTGAAGTCAGAGGAACTACAGCAGGAAGAATATCCTGCTGACAATGATTTAAAAAGGAGAGAGTGACTTTACTGCATTGGAAGATTTGATGAGATAACCTAGGATCTTGGTCAAATACGAGAGCTAATAGCAGAACGCAACAGCACATTAAAGAACAGAGCTTGCAGGATTCATTTTCTGAACTTGAGACCCACTTCACTAAAGCGTGCTTGTAGTTAACATTGAAGCAAAGATCAAATTGAAAAACAGAAGCACAGCAGTGCAGTAGCACTGAATGCACTACAGGGTGTTGTTAAGGATGCCTTGGCAAAATTAAAGTTGGTTGCTCATCCAATATAGCTGGACAATTTCATTAACCATGTTTAAAAACATCTATTACTATTCCAAATGTACCAATTTCATTGAAGAGCTCTTATGTATGTTTAAGTGTTTATGCATGTTTAATAAAAGAGCAGGCACATCTAAGCTGGCTAAGGCAGAGATACCTTTTGGCTAAGGCAGTGACTAAGGTAGAGAGACCTTTTGCCTCATTTGTATTATAGGATGAAGGCAGGATGGTGCAGCCTGAATATAGGAGATCTGATGTGCTGGTTCTTAAAGAATAAGAAACACTGGTGAGTTGTAGTGCAAATACAGTGGTTACTTGCAACTGGCCCTTGAGGAAATAAGCCTGCAGCAATCCTAATAACAATCACATCCATTATCTCAACCCAACAGGAAGTGTTGTGTAGGAGTACAGTTAGGTTCATAAGTAGAGATCGACCGATAATCGGTTTTACGATTTATTTATTTTAGTATTTTTCCATAATCGGATATCGGTTTTGTAATATCTTGTGGACATTTTGAGAATTGCACTTTATTTAACATAATAGCCATTAATGCACAGGTTACATGTGTTACATAAATTCTTGATATGTAGTTTAAGCAGCTTGGCACTAAGAATTATAGACAAACTTTTTTATCGGTTATAAAAAATCTATATTGATTGATCTTTATTCGTAAGTATTTAGAGAGTGACATTTTTTGTCATTTTGCCTCTGTACACTAATGGATTTGAAATGAAGCAATCAAGATGTGATTGAAGTTTATTAATAATTCAGTTGGTTTAACAAAAATATTGCATTAACTATTTAGGAATTACAGCCATTTTTAGGAGTCCTTCCATTTTCACAGGATTAAAAGAAATTGGACAAACTAACAATCATAAATGTTATGATTATTTTAAATTCTTGGATACAAATCCTTTCCAGTCAATGACTGCTTGAAGTCTGGAACCCATGGACATCACCAAATGCTGAGTTTACTCCCTTGAGATGCTTTGCCAGGCCATTACTGCAGCCTCCTTCAGTTGATGCTTGTTTATGGGTCTTTCTGCCGTCAGAAGAAGGAGGCAATGGTCTTTTTTGGAGAGCAGTGTCTTTTTGCAACCCTGTTATGCACATCATTGTGCAGTGTTCACCTGAACATTAGCATTAGCCACTGTGAGAATGGCCTTTAATTGCCTGGGATCTCGCAGTGCTCTTGGGGTGATCTTTGTTGGTTGACCACTCCTGGGGAGGGTAACACTGGTCTATAGAAGATATAACAGACATAATTTTGTTTTGAAAAGTGTTGTATTCACAGTCCCCTCTGAAAGTATTGGAGCTGCAGTTTTTTTTTTTGTTTGTTTATGCTATACATTTGGATTTGAGATTTTAAAAAACAAAATGAAAATGAGACAGTAGATAAGAATTTCAGCTTTCATTTCGTGATATTACATCTAGAACACGGCACCTTTTGTGGCAGACCACAAATTTTTAGGTGAGCAAAAGCATGGGAACAGATAGTCTTACAGTAAATAACACTTACTGTAAGTTTTGGTTGCATATCCCTTGCATGCATCAAGCCGGCAACCCACTGACATCACCACACTGTTGCATTCTTCTTTTGTGATGCTTTTCAAGCCTTGTACCTTCTTTCAGTTGTGGTTTGTTTTGGTGGGTTTCTCCTTCAGTCTCCTTTTCAGGAGGTGAAATGCATGCAAAACTGAGCTATGGTCTTTTGATTGATTTGGCCAATCTAAAACATTCCACTTTTTCCCCTGATGAAGTCCATTGTTGAGTTGCAATGTGTTTTGGGCCATTGTCTTTTTGCATGATGATCCCAACTAAATTGGATGCAGTTCTCTGTAAATTGCCAGACAAAATATTTCTGTAGACTTCTGAATTCATTCTGCTGCTAACACCATGAGTTACATCATCAATAAAAATTAGTGAGGCCGTTCCAGAAGCAGCCATGCAAGCCCAAGCCATGACACCATGGCTTCACAGACAAGTTTCTATGTTTTAGATAATGAGCAGATCCTATCTTCCTCCAGACTTTGGTAGAGTTTAATCTTGGTTCCAGAACTTTCGTGGCTCATCTCTATATTTCTTTGTGAATTCCAATCTGGCCTGGTGATTCTTAATGCTGGTGAGTGGTTTAAGTCATATAGCAAAAATAAAGAATCTGCTTTGCTGTTCCAATACTTTTGGAGGGGGTGGTATACTCTTTTGAATTTATGCATAAAACAAAGTATTATCATTTAAGAACAATAAATAATATACTTATGTAAACTTTAAAATATATAACTTATCAAATCAACAACAAAACTTCCAAACTTCAATTAGGACACTGCTCCTCATCAGGCTTGGGGATTAAAGGAATACATGTAATGACATTACGCAATCAGGATACAAAAAACTGGTAACTGTAATCTGTTACAGTTACGTCCAAAAACATTGTAATCAGATTACAGGTACATTTTGTAAAAAATGGGAATACTATCAGGATTACATTTTTTTAATTTAAAACCAAAGAAATAAATCTTTTGACATAACACAGTATAGACAGCTGCTTGATTACAGTTCTGGATCTCTCTTATCAGTCGTGGCTCACATGAGCAACCTTCTTGTGCATGCGCAAATAAGTTTTGCGCAAAGTTACTTTGGTAGAAATTAACACAAATTGTTCTCTGAAATGTTTTTTTTACGGTGATCATACATCCCCTTTTTCCCGGACATGTCCTCTATTGAACCTTAAAGTGTCGGGCCGGGATATCTAAATTTGAGAATATGTCAGGCATTTGGCTTTAGTTTCATTATGATGTGTTTATGGTCTAATACTGCAACACGTGTACACATATTTGCGTTGCTTTAACTCCTCTGTGTAATTCCTGCCTTCTGGCACACCAATTGGTCGATTATAAAAGGCTTGCAGCAACTATAATTCCTATCTGTCAACCATTAGCCTACTCTCACCGAATGTGTGAAGATGAAGCACTGTTGTGTACAACATCAAACAATTGCTTGACAATAGCAGCAAATGACAGCTGTCCTGAGTCGAAACAATGACCATGGCCATATAAGGTCATTTTTAATTTCATCTTATCATATTGCTTTTTATTACATGGTCATTCAAAATGTCAAACATGGGCAGACTGAAACCAATTTAAATTGATATATATTAGAGATGCATCGATGTATTGGCCATTAAAGGCAATTTTTCTCGATAATGGCTGATGGTTTAAAAACATCCGATGATCAAGGCCGATTATATCCTGTCATTCAAAAGAGGGTGGGAAAACACATCGATTTTGTGCTGTGTAAAGATGATGTCTCTTGTGTGGAATGGTGACAGAACTGCTGTTTGTAAGCTCTGCACTGGTAAAATTTTACACCGGATGCTACAGCAGTGAAGCAGTTTCGGCAACGAGCCTAATGTATTTTTTTAATATTATTAATTTAATAGAAGGCATAAAAGGCCAAACTATTGGTATCGGTATCGGCCGATATCACTCAATAACCGGTTATCAGTATCGGCTGAGAAATTTAGTATCGGTGCATCTCTCTCTCTCTATATATATATCTATATCTATATCTATATATATATCTATATATAATATATATATATATATATATATATATATATATATATATATATATATATATATATATATATTTGTAATGCTAATAGTGTGTCTTATTCAGCGTATTAAAGTCTGCATTCATAGTAACACTGTTTTGAACATTATTACTATTTTGAACACTATTATTTATTCATTTACTTTATTAAAACAAATCCAAACGTGTTTTTAAGCTCTAAATAAAAGTATTTTAGATCATATAGCTTTTCTCTTGACTTTATTTACATATGTGGCCTTGAAGTAATCCACAAATAATCAGATTATATTAATTTCATATTGTGATACTTGGATTACGTTACTGATTAAATTTTTTATGAAGTTAACTGTAATGGAATACATTTGAAAGTAACCCTCTCAGCCCTGCTCCTCAGCCACTTATAACAGTGACTATAACTATATACTACAGTATATTATAAGAAGAATAATCAATCAAAGCAAGACTACACTTCTGTAGACCGCAATTAAAACATTCACACACGCATATGTGTATATCACACACATACAAACCAAATTATGGTGTTGTAGACACTTGTTATTGTTAACAACTCTTGAAAACTCAGAATTGAAGCCCAGAAGACTTGGATAAAGCTTCAGCAGGATACTTTACATTTACATTACATTTATTCACTTAGCAGACGCTTTTATCCAAAGCAATTTACAAATGAGAAAAATACAAGCAAAGCGATATATCAAGCAGAGAACAATACAAGTAGTGCTACCATACAAGATCCATTAATTGAGTTCCAGAAGAAGCAAAGTGCACAGAGTTGAGGTGTAAGTGCAATTATTATTATTTTTTTAATGAATTGGTTAGGTGTTCACGGAAGAGGTGGGTCTTTAGCTGTTTTTTGAAGATGGTGAGAGATTGTGGTCCGGATTGAGGTTGGAAGTTCATTCCACCACTGAGGAACAGTTAGTGTGAAGGTTCTGGAAAGGGACCTTGCGCCACGCTGAGTGGGAACTACTAAACGTCGGTCACTAATCGATCGCAGATTGCGTGAGGGAACGTAAGCCTTCAGGAGAGAGTTGAGGTAGGAGGGTGCTGTACCAGACAAGGTCTTGTAGGTGAGCATCAAGGCCTTGAATTTGATGCGGGCAGCTACAGGAAGCCAGTGGAGGAAGATGAAGAGGGGTGTAACATGGGTTCTCTTGAGCTGGTTGAAGACAAGGCGTGCTGCAGCATTCTGAATCATCTGAAGGGGTTTGATGGAGCTGGCTGGGAGGCCCGAAGTGAGTTGCAGTAGTCCAGTTTTGAGATAACAAGAGCCTGGACTAGTATCTGTGTAGCCTGTTCAGTGAGGTAGGGTCGGATTTTCTTGATGTTGTACAGGATGAACCTACAGGACCGTGCAGTTATTGAGATGTGGTCTGTAAATGTCATGCTGTCATCAAAATCACCCCAAGATTCCCGGCCGTCCTGGTTGGCTTGAGTGTGGTTGAGCTGAGATGTACAGTAAGGTTGTGGTTGATTGAGGGACAGGCTGGGATGACGAGAAGCTCAGATTTTGCCAGGTTAAGCTTAAGATGGTGTTCCCTCATCCAGACCGAGATGTCCGACAGGCAAGCAGAGATGCGTGCAGAGACGGATCTATCGTTACGCTGGAAGGACAAATAGAGCCGGGTGTCATCAGCATAGCAATGATATGAGAAGCCATGAGACTCAAATCACCTGCCCTAGAGATGTAGTGTAGATAGAAAGGAGGAGTGGACCCAGAACTGACCCCTGTGGAACGCCAGTTGTGAGTTGCTGAGCAGAAATACCTCCCCTCCATGATACCTTGAAGGATCTGTCAGAGAGATAGGATTCCACCCAGTGCAGAACCGTTCCAGTGATGCCCAGGCTGGAGAGAGTTGACAGGAGGATCTGATGGTTCACAGTGTCGAAAGCAGCAGAGAGGTCAAGTAGGATGAGGACAGATGATCTAGAGGTTGCTCTTGCTAGTCGTAAGGCTTCAGTGACAAAGCAGAGCAGTCTCCGTGGAGTGATTGCTCTTGAAGCCAGACTGTTTGGTGTCCAGGAGGTTGTTCTGTGTGAGAAAATTGGAGAGTTGTTTAAAAAAACGGCTCTTTCAAAAGTTTTGGAAAGAAAAGGGATGAGGGAAACAGGTCTGTAGTTGTCAACTACAGCAGGGTTAAGTGATGGTTTTTTAAGCAGTGGGGTAACCCGCGCCTGCTTAAATGAGGTAGGGTATGTGCCAGTAGAGAGGGATGTGTTAAAGATGTGTACTTTATTGTAGAACATCAGTAGCATCAGTCTACAGGTCAGAATGTGCTGTCTTGCGCTGCAGCCATCAAGTCTAAAGCAATGAGCTATACATTGTACTTTTAGCGATGTTTTAGGGGGCAGTCCTTCCACATGAAGACAAAGCATTCAGATGATGACTGTAAACAAAGTATGCAAAGGAAGTAAGCAATTGTAGGAACCCTCCCCAAATCCTGGAGTTTCACCAGCCCTTAATCCAATCAGCATAACTGTCACGATATGGAGGCGCAGACATAAGCAAATGCAGGTATGGCAGTTTAATAAAACAACAAGTCCAAAAGATAAGGCAGAAGTCTATAATCATGAACAGGCAGAGGTCAGGCGATTAGTAGTTAGAAAGTAATTATACTCCTATCTGTGCAAATTAATATCAGCTTGGTTAGTAAAATGATGGTCTGTTAAAAGGCTTTTCGTTACCAAGATGTCACACAAGAAACCTCTCATGATGAGTAAAAGCAAAGAGCTAGTCCCAAGACCTTTACAACCTTAATGCTGCAAAACATATTGATGGAATCGGATGCAGATGTATTTCAAAACTTCAGAATCTTCCAGTAAGCACTATTGGGGCCATTATCCGCAGGTGGAAGCGACATCACTCTGTCATCCACCGGCCATGCACAGAAGAACTCCTCGCAAGATTTCTGACCAGATAGTTAGAAGAATAATCAGAAGAGTAGCCCAGGTGCCAAGGACCACTCGGAATGAGCTCCAGAAAAACTTGGAGGCAGCAGGTGCCATCGTCACAGAGGAAACTATAGGCAATGCACTCCACCACCATGGCCTCTATGCACACTCACCCCACAATACTCCATTATTAAAGAAAAGGCATGTCAAAGCTTGTTTAAAGTTTGCTACAATTCATTTGGACAAGCCTATGAAATATTGGGAGAGTGTAGTGTGGTCAGATGAGAGCAAAATTTAACTTTTTGGCTGTCATACTACACACAGTGTTTGGAGAAGAAATGCCACTGCACATCACCCTAAAAACACCATACCAACAATGAAGTTGGAAATGGACGCATCATGGTGTGGGGCTGTTTTTCCATCGCATAGTACTGGCAGACTTCATATAATTGAAGGAACAAATGAATGGAGCCCTTTACCGGAAGATCCTTGAGAAGAATCTACTGCCATCCACCAGGATGATGAAGATGAGACGTAGGTGGACCTTCCAGCAAGACAATGATCCATAACATACAGCAAAGGAAACTCAATTGGTTTAAGAGAGAAAAAAATTCTAGGTGTTAGAATGGCCCAGTCAATCACCTGACTTGAATCCAATTGAACAAGATTTAAAGACAATATGTTTAGAAGAATGGGCCAAAATCACACCTGAATACTGCAGCCCATTAATTTCTTCATAGAGGAAGCATCTTGAAGCTGTCATTACAAACAAAGGCATCTCCACTAAATATTAAATAAATGTCAATTAGCATGTTCAATACTTTTTTCCTGTGTCATTCCACTTTATTACACACAACTTTGTTTATGGACTTTAATGTTTGGATTTCTTCATATGTGTGGATTTCTTGAATTAATACCAAAGTCTGGTGAAAATGTCATGTGAATAGCCACATCTTTACTGAAAAAAATGTTGATGCATTCAAAACTTATTTCCCCCACTCTATGCAGTCATTATTACTTACCAAAAGTGGTCCAAGGAAGAAAAATTGTGAACTGGCAACAGGATCTTGGGCGCCCAAGGCTCAATGATGTATGGGGGGAGCGAAGGCTAGACCTTACATATAGACATCACGTTCCGGCATTTTTGCCAGAAATGTCTGGAAAATGGCATTATTCTGACCCCATAGACAATAATGGGAAATTTTAGACCCCCTAACTCCCACACTCTCGGTGACCCAGAGTAGAATGATGTGTCCACGTGTTCAGCTTGGTCCAGAGAATCAGGAAATCCCATATGGAAATTGATCCCACATGAATGTTACATGGAATTTTCCATCAGGCTTCGCAATACACACTAATGTTAAATGAGCCTAGATTAGTAAAAAGGCAAACAGAGACACTGTTTAGATCACCATAGGAAATCTTCAGCACTTTACTAGTCCCAAATTAGTTATGCTTCAACAAAATGTAGGGATTTTAGCCAGCGGTGGGCGGAGCACAGACACACAGGAGGCTGTTTCAGTGTTATGGGAGATTTATTTAAGACAATCGGTGAGCGGGGGTGCGTATGTGTGTGGGTTGAAGGGCGGTTGGGCGGTGAGGGTTTCAGCCATAGGTGGATACAGCCAAGGGGGCGGGGCGGAGCCGTCACTTGCATCGGAGTCACCTGAAACCCGAAAAAACACACAACAGCGATAAGCAGACAGGCACGCGTCGGAAAAACTGCATAAAACACGCCAGACATTTGCGCACATGCTCGGAGATACTTCTCTCTTTCTGTGAGTGGAATATCGCCCTTTTATACTCTCCCCTCGCTTGCTGGATGGTGGAATTCTTCCACACAGTGTACCATTCACGAGCTGTGGGTGTGTTGGCGGCCCTGCCCCGCCGCTACGTGCTCTCTGGCCGTCCAAAACATTTGGTGGCGCTGAAGCGGAACTGTCTCTTCTGCGCCACTGCGGCGGTCGTGTGAGGAGCGATCTTTGTTTCCTGTGCGCCGGCTACCTGCCTGGCGCCACAAAATGCATGCACACATGTTGCATGTTGGCAAATTATGCACAGGCAAGCATCACTCACATTTTCCTCAGAAAATGTAAATAAATTCAAGTTGTTAATTTTATTCGGGAACCCAAAATTTCTAAACAATACTCCTCCAAGAGCTTTCATGCTACATGCTGCAAATTCACCATAGACCTTCAGCCTGTTCTGACTTAGTGTGCTATGACTTTTATAATGGAAGTACAGTTCTCCATTATCGAAGCTCAGTTAATTTGGTTGCTCAGGTTTTTAAGTGCCTTCCTTACATGGGTTTGAGGTGGGATGTAAATATTTACCAGAAGATATTTACCAGAAACATTTACAATTGATGAAAAATGCTACAAGGAAGACATATTTTCTTACCTTCATATTCCACCATCACTGGCACTAAAGACTTAGTGTCAGGCTATAACTGGGCATATAGCTCACAAAGGTTTATCTGTCTCAAAAAAAGTATTAATGAAATCCTGGAAATGCATATTTCTGTCCTCAATATCAACCCTCTGGAATTTAATATTTAATAAAGATGAGTGTTGGTAAATGTTATCGATTTTTACATACAAGTATTGGGACTTTGTATTTTTCTACTATGAAAAAAATGTTGATCATGCAGAATTAAGCAATATAGATATTTAACAGTTTTTTTTTTCAAAAATGCAGGGACCCCCTGGATCATCTGAAGGCAGAGGCATCAAGGTAAGCTTTGGTTAATTAACATTTAAGCAGATTTCTTCAACTATGGGCTGCATGGTGTGTCACAGGTCTTCTCATGAGATCCATTTTCTTCTCTCATAATGTAGTTAATATTAATTGACTGTTTTGAAAAGTTTGCATAGGATTTTCTTGTTAACAATGACAAAGAAAAAAAAGGATTGCTATAATAATAATAATAATAATAATAATAATAATAATAATAATAATAATAATAATAATAATAATAATGATAATAATATAATGTTTCTGAGCTGACAAAGCATATGTCATGCACCAGCTGAGACACATCAAACATTATCGGACCCCTATTCAGACTGTGTCACAGGTAGTTAATCAAGGGCGAGAACGACTATGCAAAAGAGAGTGTGAGTCAGAAAAATGGATTCAGGACTGTTATTTAATCTTGCTGAACAGGTAAGGCTTATATTTGTTATCTAATTTGGTGGGAAGATAGTGAATGATAGCTGATATTCGAATTTGTCCTCATTGTAGAACTTGTATCTTTACTCAGCTGTGAATTAAGCTAGTGAACTCATGATAGCTGACTAGTGACTAACAGGTGTTTGTGTGTAAATTTATATTTTTGTGTTTTAAACTTGGTTAAGTCAAGCTAGTGAGTTATCTGGTGTGACTGTTTTCCCTCATGTGAATATGTATTGTTCTCAGTTTTAGATAGCATGCTACCTACCTGGCTTTTTGACAGGTTAGGTAATAAAATACACACATTGGGCAATACACATTCACACTCTGGAAGCGACCAAGCATTTTTTCCCTATATGCTGTATTTTAGATAGCTAGCTAAAGTTGGTGCCCGTTGTCATCGGATATGCACAGAGCTGTCTCCAATGCAAATAGACATGAGCCTACATAGCAGCAGAGCAACAGCAACATTTTTTTAATTTGGTACTGAATGAAGTCTTTTTTTAAATGAACAGGAAATGTAGTCTCCTACTTATATAACCCATACTTTAATGTGTATTATTAACTAAGCGTTGTCCCTACAATGCTGCATCTGAGAGTGTTTCTTTTTGAGGAGACAGGGTCAGGGGAAATAATAATATAATTAATCTCTGACAACCAGTGTTGTACCTTAGACTGAAGACCGTACACTGTTCTACTTCATCCCTCCTAAAAGCCAGGGGCAGTGTTTAAATACCTGGATACCTTCTTGGTTGTATGTGAAAATCCCAGCAGATCAGCAGTTTTTGAAATACTCAAACCAGCCCTCTGTGAGTTAAGGTTTTTTTATTATTATTATTTATTTTATTTTTATTTTTTAGAAATCTTGTGCTTGTTATCTGTGAGGACTTTGCTGACTTTGCTGATGGATGGAATGCCTTGGCACCTTCCTCCTTGGCAATATCTGTTTTTGCAATTAGATGGAATGATCTGGCACCATTGGCTATCTGTAAACTATTGGTACAGCTTCTCAGAGGGAAGAGCAGGCCAAGACTGCTACACAACATTCCAAGAAACATTTTGAATGTAAGAGCCCCCAGCACATGACCTTGTACACTCTTGTGGAAATGCAAATGTTGTGCACTCCATCATATGTATTCAGTACACTGTACAGTACCTAAAGTAATAACATTTCTTCATTAAATGCTAGCTAAGGGAACGTCACCATCTATATTGAAAGTTTATGTAGCAACAAGGGCAGAGTGATATATCAATATAATATCATGATGAATGGTTACACAATAAACTTTTCTGAGATATCATTTGTGTGGTGATGTATTTGTAAAGTTTTTAATAAATACTAATTAAATAATACTGAACATGGATGCCTTTGATAACCTGAATGTTTTTAAACTTAACCTTCTTTGTCTTTGTAGACATAATTGTGACTATATCGACGTGCAATATTGTTGATGAAAAAAGATAAGGCTAAAATTTAGTTTAAAAAAGAAAAACTTTACCAAAATGTCTCTATTTTCATCAACAAAAAAATAGAGGAGACAAAATATTATAGACTGTTTTTTTTTTCACCCAAAAGCAAGCCCTGCACATAATTGCCAGTTCTACATATTAATGTAGCAGGGATATGCTGCGTGTGGTTGTGCAATGTTGACTTTCCTGATTGGCCATAATACCTACAGGCTGCAACCAATGAGAACGCTTCTCTATTTCCTCGTTACATCATGGTGTTGAGGGGATTCCCGCAATGGTTATTCGTTCGTCTGTTCCGAATTTGAGTGGCGTTTTGGAAGACCAACTGGAATGAAACAGTGTCTAGTATGAGGAGAGTTTGGAGAGCTAGCAGTGAGAGGTTAGAAAGCTGACAGGCTCTAGGCTGGGTCTCCAAGCAGATGTTAAATGAAGACTTTGCTGCAACCTCTGTCCCTCTGATGAGGTGAGATGAGTTGAGTTGCATGAACCAAGAGTGGAAGAAAGAGGGGAAGAGAGCAGAGGGTTGGATTTTAACTCTCTCTGGCTAATCCCACCCCCTAAGGGTTCCAACTAACCAGATTGTCGTAAGGCAGGGTATAGCCCATATGCTCTGCCCATGATGTTTAATCAGTTCATTGTCTCTGCAGTTGGGTGGTTCCACACTTTTTCATGATGTGTGGATTAAACTTTGTCCAAAATTCTAAAACATTCGACCTGAATTTCCTTACACTTATCATTCAGGAAATCACTCAACGAACACTCACATACAACACAGGTGTGATGACAGGCCGGCGGCTGGCACACAAAAGTGGAAAAACACTGCTCCCGCGACTTCCACCAGGGTGCTGAAAGGACAGCTCTGCTTCAGCACCACTAATGTTTTGGACTAATGACCAGTGCGGCAGCTCTCCACCATCCAAGAGCGTATAAAAGGGCCTACGTCGTCTAACAAAGAGGGAAACGGGCTCTGAAATCATGCTAACCCTATGTTTTCTATTTTTCACAGAAGATACGGAAACAGCAGAAGACTTCGCTCCCTGGCTGCCTCCCCAGAGCTCCGTGACCTCCAAACAGGACCTCAACTTCTCTGGGAGACCCCATCACGCCCTCTACAACCCTGAGGATGACACCAATCCCCAAGCACCTCACCCCATCACACCTTTTTCTCACCCACACACCCACACTGCTGAATAAAACTCTCCACATTCTGCACCTAAGTGGCCTCCTGTGTGTCTGTGCTGAAATCATCGCAGTCTAAGCTCGCTACACTGGTGGAGAATGTGGGCTTGAGCACAGACCCACCCACCCAGAAACAAATGGATCCCATGCTGCAGCAATTATTGGAGACGAGCAGGTAGTGACACAACAGCTCGCCCAGAGCCTACAGGTCACAACCAGAAAACTCCTTGTACAAAGGACCATGGCCCCTGCTGCCACCACCCCTCTCCCTGACCCCGAACGAGAAGCAGCTTCTGCCCCGGCTGACCCAGGAGGAGGACATCGAGGCCTATTTGGAGGCTTCGGACGGATTGCCCTTCATGAAGACTGGGGCAGCAAGGAGTGGCCCCGCATCTCCGGGCCACTACTCTCAGGGGAAGTCCGCACAGCTTACTACATGCTCTCACCTGAAGAAGCTGCTGATTATGTAAATGTAAAAAGGGAGATTCTGGCACGATGTGGGCGAACACCCAACCAAGTGGCGGCAGAGTTCCACCAGTGGAGCTACCAGCCCAGAGCCAATCCCCATGGACAGATAGATGCCCTCCTGTGCATCACCAAGAGGTGGCTCCAGCCAGACCAAAACACAGCCACCGAGGTTGCAGAGAGGGTAGCCATGGACCGGATCATAAGAACTCTGCCGCCCGCAGAATGCCAGGCCGTAGGAATGCAGGCTCCCAACAACCGCAAAGAAATGATAACTGCCCTAGAATGAGCCTTGGCCACCCTGGAACTCGGCAGGGAAGGACAACGAGCACTCAGTCCTCCTAGAAGTCTTCCATCTTGCCATCCGGAATGGAACTACACGAACTATGGAACTATGGAGAGGGGGAATGGCCGAAGCCATCCCGGCTACGGAACACCCCGGGACGAGGCCATGCTGACAGAGGCGGACCCAGAAATCCTGTGAAAAGCCCAGAAACCCTGGCTGGCAGGGTGTGTCCTCCACACACCTAACCCACCCAAAACGCCCACCCTGACTGTATGGGTAAAGGGACACCCAGTCACAGCCTTCTTAGACTCAGGTAGCAGGGTGACATTGGTCCGACTGAGGACCGTCAGGAAAGGAACCATTATGGTGACATGTATATGGAGATGCATGTGAAGTCCCCGTGGCTGAGGTACACATTCAAGGCAAAACAGGCACCTGGCCACTGCTAGTGGCCGTCATTCCAGACCTTCCAATGCCGCTACTCCTGGGAAGAGACTGGCTAGGGTTCCCAACCGGCCCAGCTCCCACGACCAAGAGGGCTCCACTGATCTGGCAGGCCTACCTGGCTCAGGACGAGGGGAATGCCATGGCAGAAGGTAAGCCACATACATGGACTAACCCCCTTCTGTACTCCAGTAGGTGAAACAACAGGGGAACTTTGGGCAGAAAGAAGACGACTGTCTGAAACATTGCTGGGCACAGGTGTGACAGATCGAGGGGGTCAACCAGAATCCGGACCAAGAACTCCCCACAGCCTACTTTCTGGTCAGGGGGGGTCTCCTCTATTACAGGACCAACCACAGAGGAAAAACTGGTGACCTCCTGATGGCCCCCAAAACAAGAACGCGGTTACTGATGCACCTGGCCCATGCCCATCCACTCGGGGGCCACCTGGGGGCACGAAACACACTGGAGGAACTGAAGGACCGCGTTTTCTGGCCTGGAATAGACGCAGAGGTCCAAGGCTTCTGTCAGCAGTGCCCCCAGTGCCAACGTACCACTGCAAGGAAGCCCCGACCAGCACCCCTCATCCCTCTTCCCATCATAGGCGTACCCTTCGAGAGGATTGGTATGGACCTCGTAGGGCCGCTCCCAAAATCCACCTGGGGTCATGAATACATCCTGGTCATCATGGACTACGCCACCAGGTACCCTGAGGCGCTGCCACTACGTAAAGCCACCTCCCGCAACATTGCTAAGGAACTGGTGCTCCTGTTCTACTGTGGGGATTCCGAAGGACATACTAACAGACCAGGGTACACCCTTTACATCCGATCTAATGTCTGATCTGGGTCGGCTGTTACAGGTTAAACACCTGAAGGCGTACGTCTACCACCCACAGATGGATGGGCTTGTCGAATGATTTAATCAAACCCTGAAATGGATGTTGTGCTGGGTGGTAGATGAAGGAAGGAACTGGGACCTCCTCCTGCCCTATGTCCTTTTTGCCATCCGGGAGTGCCCTCAAGCATTCTTGGGCTTCACGCCATTCGAGCTCCTCTTTGGGCGGTGACCTCAAGGACGACTGGATGTGCCCTGGGATGCGTGGGCGGAACAGCCCTCACCATTTCGTTCTGTCTTCAAGTTCATACAAGAGATGCAGGAGCGAATCGTCCGAGTAGCCCCAATCATACATGAAAGCCAATCAGGTGGAACAAAGAAAAGTATACAATTGCACAACACAACCTTGGGAGCCTGGCCATCAGGTGCTCCTGCTAGTACCGAACACCTCCTGTAGATTCCTGGCCCGATGGCAAGGTCCTCGGGAGTGTGGGCACCGTGAACTATCGCTTGCAGCAGCCCGGTAAGTGAGCTGACACACAAACATATCATATAAACCTGTTGAAGAAGTGGATCGAGCCTGCTCCAGTGTTGTCTGCTTTTGCTACTCTAGACACAGATCACAGCGATCTCCCTGCAGGACCAAGGACCTAACCCCAGGAGCTGACAGAACTGGTGGACCAGTTCATGGTTGTCTTCTGAATGACTCCAGGGATGACACAGCTGGTCCACCATGAAATTAAGACCTGCCCGGGAGTTGTGGTTAGACAGCGGCCCAACCATGTCCCAGAGGCCTGCCACAAGGCTATCGAGGAGGAGGTTGGCCAGATGCTTCAGGACAGCATCATAGAGGAGTCCACCAGCCCCTGGTCCAGCCCCATCGTAGTTGTGCCGAAGCCCGATGGAAGTATTCGCGTTTGCAATGATTTCTGGAAGCTGAACTAGGTCTCAGAATTCGACAGTTGAAATGTTCAGCAGAAATGTAAAGCAGAAATTTTCAGCAGAAATGTTCAATAAAAATGAAACTGGAAAAAAAAAGAATTCGACAGCTATCCCCTCCCCGAGTGGATCACCTAGGTTACTGGCAAGTAACACCGGCCACAGAAGCAAGACCAAAGACTGCCTTCAGTACTGCAAGCAGCTACTGGCAGTACCAGGTTCTGCCCTTTGGGCTACATGGAGCACCCGCGACGTTCCAGAGGCTGATGGACATCATCCTATGACCACATCATGTATTCGCAGCTGCCGACCTGGACACTGTGGTCATACACTCCTCCACATGGTCTGATCACCTGTTCCACCTAAGGAAGGTTGTGAAGGAGCTCTGGAAGGCCGTGCTGACAGCCAACCCACAAAAGTGTCACCTGGGGCTGACCGAGGCACAGTACCTAGGATACCTTATCAGCTGGGGCCTCCTAAAGCCACAAGCAAAGAACATCGAGGCAGTTAAGGACTATCCTTGGCCTATGTCAAAAACACAGGTAAGTGCCTTCTTGGGCTTGGCGTGGTATTACCACAGATTCATGCCTAAATTCACCTATGTAGCCTCCCCCCTCTCAGATCTCACAAAAAAGGGACATCCGGACTGCATGAAATAGTCTGCAGAGGCGGAGCAGGTGTTCCAAGCCCTGAAAGAGGCGCTCAGCAGCGCCCCAGTAACCTGGACTTCACCCTTCCATTCACGGTACATACGGATACAATAAAGACCGGGCTGGGTGCTGTCCTTTCACAGACTTTCGACAGAGGAGAGCACCCAGTCCTTTACATCAGAAGGAAGCTGTCTCCGGCTAAGAGGAAATATGCTGCTGTGGAGAGAGAGACAATAAAGAGGGCCATCAAGGAGTTGCGCTACTACCTGGCAGGTTGACACTTCTCTCTGGTGACGGACCATGCACCACTGCAGTGGATGGCCAAGGCCAAGGATACCAATGCCAGGGTAACACAATGGTTCCTTTCGTTGCAGGGCTTCTCTTTCCAGGTCTGACACTGGGTAGGGGCCCAGCGTGGAAACGCAGATAGCCTCTCACGACTTGACGTGCTGTGGGCCCAGTGCTCAGCGGCAGTAGGCTTGGAACTGGGCGGATCGGCAAACAGGATAAACCAGGCTAAAACAGGAATCGTGAAACGAGGACGAGAACAGGATCAAAACCACGAAACACAAGAACGAGTATCGAAGGCTTGGTACACTGCGGATATGCAAACACCACTTCACCCTGCACATGGACACACAAGGTTTAAATAACAAAGTTAATCAGGGGTGAACACAAAACACCCGAGACTAATGACAACACATGAGGGATACATCCAATGTATATACATAGAAGGAGACAGGTGGAGACTGGACATAAACAATAAAAACACACGTGCAACATGTAAACAAAGTCAATGTCACTGAACGAGCTCGTGCTTCATGTTTCAGAGCGAGCTGCGAGCTCCAGCGCTTTGTGCAAGGGGAAATATTGACAGATTCTGTTAGCTAGGGTCTTGTTTATAATTTTTGTGTCTGTGTTGATCAATGATAAAGGACAATTGCTGTCTTTGTTGGGTTTCAAGTAAAGTGATATACTGGTGGTATTCATTTCTGTCTGTAGTGTCATATTCTGTTTAAAGGAGTCATATAATGATTTTTAAACATTTTTAAACGTTAATTATGTTGTTAGTTGCCCCTCCTTCTGAAAATCCCAGAGTGCTCTGATTGGCCAGCTGCATTGTGACTGGCCAAAAGCCTTGCGTGTTTCGGAAAAGTAACGGCCCTTAGCTTTAGCATTAGCTGTAGTCTCCAAAACAGTTCAAAGCTCCTAAGCAAAATGTCGGTTTTACTATATTAGTTCGAGCCCGATTCGGAAATTGTGGATGATCAAGTGGAAGCAAGTTTGCAAACATGACTTGAGCAGAACATTTCACAGTGCTAAGTTTTTATTTTGTAACTCTCTTACCTTTCAGATATGATTTAAATTCTGACCCCGGCGGAGGGGCTAACTATGCTGTACACAGCTGCTGTACATAGGTACTCGTGCAATATATCTTTTGAAAGCTAGGATTCTTATGATTCAATTGATATAACCGTTTCAAGATACAGTCACAACAACAGTTACAATCAACGTCTCTGTCAGACCACGAACATACAGTGCATCCGGAAAGTATTCAGAGTGCTTCACTTTTTCCACATTTTGTTATGTTACTGCCTTATTCCAAAATGGATTAAATTCATTAGTTTCCTCAAAAATCTACAAACAATACCCCATAATGACAATGTGAATGAAGTTTTTTGAAATCTTTTTTTGCAAATTTATTAAAGATAAAAAACAAAAAAGCACATGTACATAAGTATTCATAGCCTTTGCCATGACACTCAATATTGAGCTCAGGTGCATCCTGTTTCCACTGACCATCCTTGAGATTTTTCTACAACTCGATTGGAGTACACCTGTGGTAAATTCAGTTGATTGCACATGATTTGGAAAGGCACACACCTGTCTATATAAGGTCCCACATTTAAGAATGCATGTCAGAGCACAAACCAAACCATGAAGTCCAAGGAATTGTCTGTAGACCTCCGAGACAGCACTGTATTAAGGCACAGATCTGGGGAAGAGTACAGAAACATTTCTGCAGCATTGAAGGTCCCGATGAGCACAATGGCCTCGATCATCCGTAAATGGAAGAAGTTTGGAATCACCAGGACTCTTCTTAGAGCTGGCCACCCGGCCAAACTGAGCGATCGGGGGAGAAGTCCTTAGTCAGGGAGGTGACCCAAAACCTGATGGTCACACTGACAGAGCTCCAGCATGTCTCTGTGGAGAGAGGAGAACCTTCCAGAAGAACAACCATCTCTACAGCACTCCACCAGTCAGGCCTGTATGGTAGAGTGGCCAAACGGAAGCCACTCCTCAGTAAAAGGCATATGACAGCCCGCCTGGAGAACTCTCAGACCATGAGAAACAAAGTTCTCTGGTCTGATGAAACAAAGATTGAATTCTTTGGCCTGAATGGCAAGCGTCATGTCTGGAGGAAACCAGGCACTACTCATCACCTGGCCAATACCATCCCTACAGTGAAGCATGGTGGTGGAAGCATCATACTGTGGGGATGTTTTTCAGTGGCAGGAACTGGGACTCTTACTGCCTTTGTCAGGATCGAGGGAAAGATGAATGCAGCAATGTACTGAGACATCCTTGATGAAAACCTGCTCCAGAGCGCTCTGGACCTCAGACTGGGGCAACAGGACAACGACCCTAAGCACACAGCCAAGATAACAACGGAGTGGCTACAGGACAACTCTATGAATGTCCTTGAGTGGCCCAGCCAGAGCCCAGACTTGAACCCGATTGAACATCTCTGGAGTCCCCATCCAACCTGATGGAGCTTGAGAGGTCCTGCAAAGAAGAATAGGAGAAACTGCCCAAAAATAGGTGTGCCAAGCTTGTAGCATCATACTCAAAAAGACTTGAGGCTGTAATTGGTGAAAAGGTGCAACAACAAAGTATTGAGTAAAGGCTGTGAATACTTATGTACATGTGCTTTTTTTTGTTTTTTATTTTTACTAAATTTGCAAAGATTTCAAACAAACTTCTTTCACGTTGTCATTATGGGGTTGTAGAAATTTGAGGATAATAATGAATTTAATCCATTTTGGAATAAGGCTGTAACATAACAAAATGTGGAAAAAGTGAAGCGCTGTGAATACTTTCCGGATGCACTGTATATAGGCCTTTAATACAAAGAAGTTTACGCACAGCTGTGTCTAGTGGTCTTCTTTAAAATATAAATTAACATGAAAAGCAAACATGCATTGAATATTAAGACTTGTTTTGTGTATTTTGTCATAAATCTTCTCAATGGAAAAAAATTACTTAATCCGCTGCAGTTTAGTTCTCAGATTAATTTTTGAAAATGTTTATACAGTGGGGGAAATAAGTATTGAACATGTCAACATTTTTTTTCAGTAAATATATTTCCAATGAGGCTATTCAAATAAAATTTTCACAAGACTTTGGTATTAACTCAAGAAATCCACACGTATAAAGAAATCCAAACATTAAAGTCCATAAATGAAGTTATGTGTAGTAAAGTAGATTGACACAATAAATTAGAATTGAACACGCTAACTGACATTTATTTAATACTTGGTGGAGAAGCCTTTGTTTGTATTGACAGCTTCAAGACGCTTCCTGTATGAAGAAATTAATGGGCTACAGTATTCAGGTGTGATTTTGGCCCATTCTTCTAAACATATTGTCATTAAATCTTGTTAAATTGGATTCAAGTCAGGTGACTGACTGGGCCATTCTAACGCCTTGATTTTTTCCCCTTCCACTTTATCACACATAACTTTATTTATGGACTTTAATGTTTGGATTTCTTTATATGTGTGAATTTCTTGAGTTAATACTGATATCTGGTCAAAATTTCATGTGAATAGGCTCATTGGAAATAAATTTTCTGAAAAAAATGTTGACACGTTCAATACTTATTTCCCCCACTGTGTACTTTCTTCCTGACTCATTTTTTGAGTTTGAGGTATTTCATTTTGTGGCATGCTCACATAACTCGAGTGTAATTTAACTAATTGAAAAACATGCAGAATCCATCAGTGGCTTTGTCAGACATGTTACTTCACTCTGAGAAGTTCATTATGAGCTTTTCAAAGGCAGTAAGAGGTTTACAGTAATGGAGGTTGACGTCAGTAGTTATATCATACACTTTCTGTCAAACTGTCAATCAAACTAGTGTGTGCTGATTTATGACCCTTTGTGCTTAACTGGCCGACATTTCTGTAGGTAACCTAATTTATGACCAGGGTTGGGGGTAACTGTATCAGTGGGTCAATCTGGCACCTGTGTGTCTGGGTCTGTGTTGGGGGTGTGTGGGTGAGTAGCCCCCAACAAAAGGTGTTTATGTTAATAAGACTGAGTTTGGGCAAAATACGTCTGAAAAAGTGTATCAATGGTTAATTTGGGGAATACGTTTGTGATACCATTTGGGGGGATTTCGTTTGTGTAACCACATTGTTAGAAAAAAGTATGATGTTTGAATGTCTACATATATGAGTAGAATATTTGTTTGTCAAATAAGTGAAAACAAATGTTGATTACATTTTTGGGAGGCCAGTTTGACTTTGAATAAAAAAAATTTAGGAGGTAAAACGTTTTTTTGTTTTTTTTTTAAATCTGTTTAAAAGAATCATGCGTATTGCATGTCTTTCAAACATAACCCTTTAGGAGGTAAATGTTAAAGTGTTGGCTAAAAGAATCGCCCATATTGTTTAAACTAGAAGATAAGTTTTCGCGAGATGTCTCCCAATCGCTGGGTAAAGTATTAATGTTGTTAAAAACCGGATCTATCTCTCTCTCTCTCTCTCTCTCTCTCTCTCTCTCTCTCTCTCTCTCTCTCTCTCTCTCTCTCCGTGTTTCACTGGCAGACAGTTTCTGTAGATCTCGTAAATTTATGACTTTACCAGATTGTTCTGTAGGCTATGTGCATCAAATTTATGACTCTTTGTGTTGAATTTGAAAGCTTATTTGACATCATCCTTTTCATAATAACCATCAAGATGGTATTTTCCAATTACCATCTCACCATAGTTTATTGCCTGCTGAATGTTTTTGCCGTGTGTTGTTTTATCATATTCAAGCCATTCAGTGGAAACAGTTGAGTATGTCTTGTTCTGATTTGTGTATGCATTGTTATGGGTCAGAACTAGGGTGTCTTTTGGTAAGAAAGCGAGTTTTATACACAGTCATGCAACATGCTGCTAAAATGGTGTATCTGAATAGGTCGAGTGTATGAATTTGTGGCAGTACTTCATACATGCCTCGCGGAGTAAAACAACATTGTTCTTGCCATACATAGCGAGTTCTTTTTTAAAATCATACACGTTGCCCGATACGGTAACATACCACTCATCAAACAGAACCCTCTCTTTGTCAGACATTGTCTCATAGCCATAGAAATGCTTGTCCGGATATGGTACTATGTAGTCTTCAATTTTCTATTCTATTGAATAGGTGTGGAAAATGACCTTTCTCAGCACAGGTTAGATTTAACGCAGTGGACGTCATGGCCAGACACATAGGGATGAATGAGTAACTATCAATGAATCGTTGCTTGAATGTCTTGTCATACATTAAAATGATCCGAACACCTTGCATAGTAATTTGAAGTGTTAGCCCTGCTTTTGTGAAATATTACAAAAGTATAAAGGTGCCAAACTCAGAAGCATTGTGTGCAACCCATGTGAAATTCTGACAATGAGGCTGTCTAAACTTGAACATGTCGATCTATACAGTCTGTACCAGCGGCTGTGAACTCTTCCCCTTTAAACGTAAACGTGCATACAAAATTTGCAATGTGTTTACCGTCTACGTGTTGTGTCTCAAAATCATAGTATAAGTATTTATCGATAGGTTGTTCGAGTTTTATTAGCTGTATAAAACACTGGTGTACGGCATCATTAACCAATTCCACACCGCAATGGATATAATGTTCTGCTGAGCACACATGTTGTTTTGGGGTGGCTCCATTGACATGATATCGCCTATTACATTTATGACAGTATTTATTGACATCACACTGAACGTACTGTTGTCCTATTTGCATTTGTTTATGCGCTTTATAACAATAGGCAATACGGCAAACAATTGTGACATTGCCTTGTTTTGACAGCGTATTTATGACAATCACGTGCATTACATACATCACAAACGTATTTACCCCTATGGTCTCTACGGCTAGTAAATCCTTGGTGACAGTAGTCGCACACTTATGGTGTACCTATGAACGCTTTTAGGTTCTTAATCATGAAATAATGTTCATTGTGTACATACAAGAACACGGTCTTATGAGGCACATCATTGGACCTATACCATTCCAACATACCAGTACACGTTCTATGGAACACCACTATTTTAACATGTAAAAACCATTCAAACCGTGTTATGTCATTAAACCCTATCTTTTGCTGCACTGAATACCCTGCAGTGTTCTGCAGAGACTCGGCTATCGGTTCTAGATCAGTACACAATGTTTGTGGATGTAGAAAATGGGCCAGACAGATTGCAAAACACAGATTGTTAGATATATTGTTGGGACAAAACAGATTCATTCTGTTTCTGGCAATCACTTTGTTATGGCTTAGATCACATATCTTTCGATAAGCCCCACTGTGTTTACCACAAGCTATAGACACATTTAAATCCAAACAGTCATCAGCCCGCACATTAGAATTGCTTTGCATAATGTTCTCAATCTGGTTTGTGAACATGCATACATCGTAATTGTTGTCAGATGACAAGACAGCGTTAACATCAGATTGTAGACTAGGGCCTCTCAACGTTATGTTGATTAGACCCCCCATCACCAGCCAGCAGTCTGGAAAACGACACTATTTCAGCCGTAATATCATGCAGAAATATAGTGGACGCAGCCAGGTCTGGCAGTTATCACACGCATATTTATACAGCGCCGTATCTCAAAACTATTAAATCTGAATCTCGGTACCACTGTATAACCTCCAATATCGCCACCCTCTCTTACAATAGAATCAATAGCAGATGCGGATAACCCAAAATTTGGCTCTAAAGGATTAAACATATGATACGATTTGCTGTCCGAACCCATACCCGCCTGTTGTGAATTTGAAGCATGGTCTAATAACGAAGTTGGAATTGATTCTGCTTGATCATCCGTCATTGATCTCGCCATGTTTAATAATTCCAACAATGCTTTGACATTTTTAACAGATTTTAAAATTTAAACAAAACTAGTGAAAATATCACATATAGTAAACAGAGCCGAATCAGCAATTAATACAGGCAAACGCACAGATGTATGAAAAACGTATTGTACAACTCACCCAATTTTTTTATTTATTTTTATTTATTTATTTTTTTTAAATGATTGTACAATCTGCTTTAACAATTCTGTCATCAGGTTTTGGTCATGACCAACGCGGCGATTCTCCTCAGCATGGAGTCTCTGGGTAGCTATAATATATTTATGCGAGATGGTGTGCCATTGTAATGTATCAGTCACAGATTGATTATAAAAACTCTGCTTCTTCTCAAGGCCGTCCAGACACGCCTCAACAACAGCAAAACGTTTTTGTCTGCAACACGCCCCTCGATGGCCTTGAAACCGTTTTCTATCAGTTCAAATAAGGCTCTGTTGTCTATAATAGATGGTGACTCGTGACTGTAAGCTTCTTTTTTTTATCAAGGTTTCTTTATTAACATTTTTCAAATTAAACATAGAACACCAACCAAACAGACAGAACAACCCCCCCTTCGTGCCAGACACAGAACATACATATTACATATTATAAAGCCAGACCACCATAGAAGAGAGCAAAAGAAACAAAATGATCACATAACAATACCGTTAGCATCCACGTCTCTGACAAAGAACAGAAAAGGTTGCCAGATGTAAAATTTCCCAGTTTCCCCCCTGACAGTGTACCTAATCTTTTCCAACTTAAGATGAGACATGACTTCCCTGACCCAATGACCATACACTGGTGGAGCAGGATCCTTCCATCTAAACAATATTGATCTCCTGGCCAGGAGAGTGCAGAAGGACATCATGCTGGTCTCGCACCATTTAAAGGGAGTATTTCTCCGGGGTCACCCCAAACAACGCAATAAGAGGGGACGGCTGTACTACTCTTCCCAATATCTAGCTGGGGCCTGTCTGCATCGATCACATGTGGGATCTATGTCAGAATTAATCTTCGAGAGTCTAGCTTTGGACCAATGCAGACGGTGAACAATTTTAAATTGGACAACCGCATGTCTGAGACATTGGAGGAGGAGAAAATCCCCTGGATTACCTTGCACCAATCAGCATCAGAAATTGATTCGCCTAAGTCCGCCTCCCATTTATTCTTAAGGAGATCCAGGGACGACAAATCATGCATGCTGAGTAGGTCATAGATAACCCTTATTGTCTGCTTCCTGGCCAGTTTACAGTTAAAAATTGCATCTAATAGCGAATTGGAATTGGAAGGGCACAACGGGAAGGTGTCCGAATTTAAGGTCAGAAAGCTTCCAAGCTGCAAATATTTATAAAAATGTGATCTGGGAATGTCATATTTCTGCATGAGCTGCTCGAATGAGACAAAAATGCCCTCAAAATAGAGATCAGACAGTAAGGCAGCTCCCTTTCTAGACCAAGTAACGAAAGTCTTATCCAACAAAGATGGGAGAAACAGATGATTATTTGCAATTGGCCCCATGAGTGACAAGTCCTCAAGAGAGAAAGATCTTCTAAACTGATTCCAAATTTTGATTGAGTGTACAACAACAGGATTAGAGGTAAAGCTAGACAGAGGTTGTGCGAATGGTAATTTAGCACACAGTAGGGCTGCCGGGGAGGTGTCCCCTCTATAAGTGTCCATACAGGGGCTGCCACACTCTCCCCCATCCAGTACAACAATGATCTTATATTAGCTGCCCAGTAGTAGTACATGAAGTTTGGGAGTGCCATCCCTCCCTTCGCTCGAGGTCTCTGCAATATATGCCTTTTGATCCATAGTGGCTTTTTGTTCCAGATAAAGGCTGATATCTGATTGTTCAGTTTTGAAAAGAAGGATTTTGTACGAAACACTGGGAAACACTGAAAAACATAAAAATTTAGGCAGCACATTCATCTTTATAGTATTGATTCTGCCCCCCAGGGAGAGAGGCAGGGGATCCCACCGCTCAATATCTTGCTTCAGATTAGTTAACAGGGGCTGATAATTAGCAAGGTATAGGTCTTTATAACTATGCGTAACCCACACCCCAAGATACTTGAATTTCTTTAGACTAATTTTGAAAGGGAATGAGTCTAGGGGTACCTGGAGTGCCCCCTCCCCAACAGGCATCAGTTCATTTTTTTGAATATTGACCTTATAGCCCGATATTCTACCAAAAGCCTCGACTAGGACCATTAGTTCAGGGAGACTCTCAAGGGGCTGTGAAATGAACAATAGCATGTCGTCCGCGTACAAAGAAACTTTATGCTCTATCCCCGCACGCCGGATCCCCCTAATGTCAGCATTCTGTCTTAGCACCACAGCAAGTGGCTCCATTGCAATGGCAAATAGCAGAGGACATCCCTGTCTTGTACCCTGCTGGAGCTCGAAGTAGGTGGACAAATTATTATTAGTGCGAACAGCAGTCCTTGGAGACGTATATAGAATTTTGATCCATGATATGAACCTGGGACCAAACCCAAACCTCTCCATCGCGCTGAAAAGATAGCCTCACTCCACCCAGTCAAATGGCTTTTTGGTGTCAAGTGAAAGCACCACTTCTGGGGTGCCAGGTGGGGAGGCAAAAAGAGTATCGATTCCTAATAAAACCTGTTTTGTCCAGTGATATAATGGATGGAAGAACTCCCTCCAAGCGACGTTCCAGAGTTTTAGCAAGGATTTTAACATCGCTATTTAGTAAAGAAATTGGCCAGTAAGAGCTGCACTCAAGAGGGCTTTTGTCTTTCTTAAGGAGTAAGGAGATAACTGCTTCACGCATAGTAGATGGCAGAGCTCTCAAGGAGAACGACTCCTTGAAAACCGACAATAACAAAGGGGAGAGTTGCCTTGAAAACTTTTTATAGAAATCGTTTGGATAACCATCCGGTCCTGGGGACTTGCCGCTTTGCATAGAGCCATATGCAAATATCGAATATACATATCGGAGCTCTTTGCACCGATACTATCTCCCCAACCGAGAGGTCCTCCTCTAACCCTGCGGCTTCCCCTGGATCTAAGGACGGAACATGCAGGGTCTTAAAAAAGTCTTCCAATGCAGAAGGGTCTACAGATGGGCCGGAGCTGTATAGTGACATATAAAAAGCTTGAAAACTGGAGTTAATTTTATGATTATCTGTGCATTTTGAGCCCTGCTCATCATATATTTTAGAGATGGTCAGATTAGCAGTCCGCTGTCTTAGTTGGTGGGCGAGAATCCGTCCAGCCTTCTCCCCATGCTCATAAAACCCGTATTGTGATTTGGAGATAAGATACTCAGACTGTTTCGTCAACAAAAGGTCAAACTCTGTCTGCAGTGACAAACGCCTCTTCCTAAAATCTGCAGAAGGTAGTTGGCTATGTGCCCTATCCAGCTCAAGTATCTCTTCCGCCAGTTCTTTAAGTCGAGCCATGTTCAATCTCTTCTGATTAGCACAGTATGAGATGACCTGACCTCGTAAATATGCCTTCAGTGACTCCCAAATCGTCAAGGAAGACATTCCAGGTGTTTGATTAATATCCAAAAAAAAAAAATTTCAGATGCAATAAAACTAGTAAAAACATCATCCGACAGGAGCAGAGGATTGAGTCTCCAAGGGCGGTAATTGGATTGTGTATCTGGGATGCGCATTCTCATAGTCAAGGGGCATTGATCTGAAATAACTATGCGTCCATAATCACGTCTGTCTATGAGGGGAAGCATTCTTTTGTCCAAAAAGAAATAGTCTATACGGGAATATGTATTATGAACTGAGGAGAAAAAGGAGTAACTCCTGGAAGCAGGGTTGCGAAAACGCCATACGTCCACCACTCCGTACGACTCGAGGAAGAGCTGGATAGAACGCGTCGCCCCCGACAGGGATGAGGATCTAGGTGAGCTACGATCCAACACAGGGGAAAGTGTACAGTTCATGTCACCGCCGAGGATAAGGTAATACGATGACATATTCGGTAGGCGTGAAAAAAATTTTGTGAAGAACATTGAATCATCCAGTTTGGTGCGTAAACACTGGCCAAGATGACCGGAAAAGTATAAATTTGCCCAACGACAATAACATAGCGACCAGCGGGGTCAGCTTCCACACTTGTCATCGTAAATGGTGTATTTCTATCAATTAATATAGCTGCCCCCCTAGCCTTCGAATGGAAATTCGAATGAAATATCTGTCCTGACCACTCCCCTCCCAATCTAGCGTGGTCTGATGACCGTAGATGCGTCTCCTGAAGAAATGCAATATTTATATTAAGCCGTTTCAGATGTGTAAATACCTTCTTCCGCTTCAAAGGATGATTAAGTGCCTTAACATTCCAGCTCACGAAATTAACCATACTACCATCCGATCCTCTGGGAATACTGAAGTCAGTCATAATGAGAGAAGAAAAAAAAAAAAGGTTAGATATCTGAGCCCCATATTGAACCTAGAATGACAGCAGATGGGCCACAACACAGATGTCTGGCAAATTAAACACAATAAATGACAAAGTCTGGCACACCCTCCCCATAACCCCACCCCCACCCCACCCCCCACAGCACCTACAGGAACAGGGTGCTCACCATACCCACCCAAAACAAATCCACACATTCAGTGCTTGTGTGGGGGAACTCTATAGAGCCACAGCCCAAGCTCCCACCGAACCCCTGGTACAAAAAGGAAATTGAGAAAGTGCATCCTATCACAGTGTAGAAACATACACCCTATCATAGCGTATATAACAGAAAATAAGACAGCGGAGTTGTCCATCTTCCTTGTTACAATAGAAGTCTGATCAAACAGTTATCATCCAGTCAGAGTTCAGAGACGATGAATTAGCCGGGGCAACGTTACTCACTCAGTCCTCTACAGTAGTAATGATATTCTTCTTGAAGTAGCTCATCGCTTTGTTTGCATCTATGAACTCCTTTTCTTCTCTGTTGAACGTAATACGGAGACGGGCTGGAAACACAATGCCTTACCAAACCCCCTATCAGTTACGGAGCAACTTCCTGACCTCATTGAAGGCCGCCCTGGCCTTAGCAACACTCGCGGTATAATCCGGAAAGATAGCAATCGTCTCACCGTTACGCCGGAGCAGAGTTCAAGAGCGTGCTCGGCTCAGTACCTCAACGCAGTCCTGGTAGTAGTGGAGTTTGGCTATGATGGCGTGTGGTTTCCCATCCTTCCTCACAGGACCCAGGCTTCTATGAGAGCAGTCCACAAGCACATCCCTATCCGGCTGTAGTATTTCTCTCAGTAGCTCCAAGACCGATGTTGTGGAGCTAGATCCATTCGCTTCCGCCACCCCCAGAATTCTGATATTACATCTTCTCAGTCTCCCCTCCATGTCCTCACACTTGTTTCTGAGTCCACTCACCTCCACTGCCAGGTCCTTCACCGTAGTTTGTAAGACTGCCACTTCGTCCGACCAGGTCGTTAGCCCAGCTTCCACCTCTTTAATTGCGGCTTTCATCTGGTCGATTTCAGAGTGAATTGGGGCCGTATTGTTTCGTATTTCCACTTTCACTGCTTGCAACTCGCTCTAAAAAAAGTCGAAACCTTCAGCAAGTGCACTTTTAAGCTCAGTTTTTATCACCGCAGCAATGTCAGCCCTAAGTGAAAATAGGATATCCGTCTTCAATGATTCAGCGTCTAACTCCTGGCTGTTCGACGGGGGCGGGGGCTCCGAGACCGGAGAGGCAGCAGAACTCACGGCCGAGGCGGTACTGGGCCTAGATTTGGTTGACTCTGTGAATTTATACTTCCGCAAGTTTGCCGCCATCTTCACGCAAATTTACGCACAATCAAATTAAGAAAACGTGTTAGAAACAGGATTTGCTTTAAAAAACATAAGATCAATGGGAGCTCAAACGAAACCCGACCTACTCCATTTCCCGCTCGACAGCACGCCCCCCCCCAATCCTTGAGGAGTAAAGAAACAAACATACAAAAACATAAGAAAACAGCATAAAACCACATTTAAAGATAACCGTCAAATAACTAATTATTACGACATTTACTGAGCACTGGGTTATCTGAACTGACTCACAGAACCGCTTCACTCGAGGTCGATCCTTAGTGTAAAATAAAAGCATAATCATTCTACACATACACAACACATCATACATAGGCACAAATACTTATTATTTTATAACACATGTACGTACCGCTTGCCTTGTTCAGAAACTTAATATCGTCAACGATATCCAGATTAGACACAATGTCAGCATCACCTGTAGCGTTAGAGACCTGTTTAACCATTACAAACAGTCCCATGACACATAACACATAATAATGTATTACACATAATAATGTGTGATAATAATAAAACAACACTTACTGTTACGATAGACAGCCATCTACTCTTTGAAATATTCCTCAAAATAAAACAAAACGATTGGTCTAAATTACACAGCACAAACACTGGTACACAGCTGCGATCTTAGAAACTTCTGCGTGATTGACTCCATTTTTAAACAGAGCTTACATATTGGTGGGGGTTTCGTAAAGCCATTAACACCCCCAGACACTAACTCATTATCATAAACAAACTGATAGGATTACACCACATCCCTGGTCATAAAATAAGTGTGCCCCACAAACTGTTGGTCAGGAAAAAACACAAAAAGTTATAAATGAGATGCACATAGCCTACAGAACATGCTGGTAGACCCGATCTACAGAAGCTGTCTGCCTGTGAAACACGTGTGGATGCGGTCAGGTTTAGAGAGAGAGAGGTGATTCAGTTTTTAACATCATTAATGGGAGCGAAACAGGGGTAGGGAGAGAGAGAGAGTGCACACACACACACACACACACACAATGCGTCTCCTGACATAACACCCATAGACTCCTCTTAAGAGACTCTCACACACACAGCAAATTGCCAAGTATACGCACAGTTGCCTTTTGTCTCTGTCATTACAAAGCCTTGATACCATGTTTGCTTATCTGGTTTTGACTTTGTTTTCATTCCTGACCTTGTCTCTTTGCTTTGCCTAGCTTGGACTGTTTGCCTGATCGATTGACCCTTGCCTGTCTATGTGTATTGATTTCTGCCTGATCCTTTGGATTTGTTAATTTATTAAACTTCCATACCTGCACTTGTTTGCATCTGTGCCTCCATTACATGACAGCAAGGATGCCTCCCTTGCTATTTGTTCTAGCCATAGAACCCTTAGCTATAGATATATGAGAGCACAAAGATATTTCAGGTTAAACAGTATGTGAATATGAACATCAAATTTCCTTATATGGAGACAATATTATACTTTTCTTGGCTAATCTAAAGGACAGCATCCCCATTTATCAATTTTCCTTTGATATCCAAGTTGTTTGTGGGGAAGCAAGAGGTACATTGTCTATGGGAATGTCCAAAGATACAGTACTTTTGGAAGGAGGATGTTACATGAATAGCTTATGTAATCAGTACAGATTCCTTTTCAAGTGAAACATGTGTACTTGGAATTTATCCAGAGGATTATGTAGTTACTTTGCAGCAGTCATTGCTTATTGACTTTGGGCTTCTACAAGAAAGAAGTATAATTGCACTTCTCTGGAAAAAAATTGGAACCACCTTCCATAACAATGTGGACAAATGAAATGACAGCTACTGTAGTCTTGCTCTGGAGAAACTGACATGTCTTGTGAAATGCAAAGGAGGATATTTTTCACTTTTGTGGAATCTCTAAATAGACTTTTTGAAAGGACAAATTACACAGTGAATGGAGAAGATAGCCCACTTCATTACTTAGTTTTTATTTTCTTTATTTTCTTTCTTTATTATTTATTTGTTATATATTTTAAAAACTTTTTCTGTTGTAATTATGTTTGTTAGTGTCTTTGATATAAATTCAAAAAAATTTTTTTTAAAAACATTCAATCTAAAAAAAAAAAAAAACTAACTTCTTAATCTAACAAAATAGTTAATGTCACCATGCACTGCAGGCAACAATCAACACTAATAATATGATGTAATATTGTGTTATTGTCAAAGTGTTTGCCCTGTCGTTCCGAGATTGTGAGTTCAAATCCTGACTATGCCACAGCCACAAATCTCCCTGTGGCTCTCTCTGTGGCCAGGAGAACTCCTGCATGTGGATATGGGTGGAATGTGTCACAATGTCCCCTGATGTTGCATCAAAAAGATGCAGTCAGCTGGCTTCACATGCCTCAGAGAAAGCATGTGGCTCATGTGTAGGAGGTGTAGTCCACAATGCCAGTGACCTTACAGATACAGCAGTTGTTGAAAGAGTCATCAATGGTGGGTAGAGAGACTCCAATGATTTCAGGCGTTTTCACAATTCACTGTAGAATGTTGCGGTTTGAAACTGTGCTGTTCCCCATACCAAACAGTGAGACATAATTCCATTGTACATTCAGTATGTTCAGTGATGGGTCATAGCCATATGCTCATGCCAATAGTGATTCATTTTCTTAGTGCCATGAACTGGCAACTGGAAGTGAGGCTTATAAACCAAACTGTTTAATTATCTTCTTAAAGGGCTAATTAGATTCATACTAAATTTGGTCACATAAATCACAGGCCAAATCTGGTCCGCAGCCTTGTTTCATTTGGCCTGCGTGAAATTGGAAACAAATAATACAAAATGGGCCATAGTACACTGCTGTTCAACATTTTCACACTATACAGGGTTCACCGCAGACCCATAGCATTGCAATCTGTAGTTCAGCTACCATAAACCACTGTATATATGCGCACTCTGGTTTCTACCATGGCTGGCTTGACCACTGTCTGAAATGCGGATTAAACTCAACTCTTGTGTGATGCGCTTGATGAAAGTCACACTCGTGGTTTAAAATAATGCAGAAGCAGATCAGGTGTTTTGCTGCTAGTGGCATAATCAGAAATTAATTTAGGTGGGATGAGGAAATATACAAAATAAATAATTGTTTTCCTGATCTGTTCAATTAAATTAGTAAATTGTAATAGTAAATAATAATAGTAATAAAAGTTTCAGAAACATTTCATGGATTCATACACAATTATACACACAGCATATTTAATCACACATTCTCATACATACATCACATATACTAGCATCATCATTTCAGTTAAAATGACAGTGTTACACAGCCTTTCCTGTAAAAACATCTATTTTAATTTCAGAGCCTAGGTTATTGATGTTAGTTAACAGAATATGTTAAATATGAAATAAAGAAATAAAATAAAAAGTGCTCATGTGGCTTGGGCAGAATTTGACACCCTGATTTTGACAGTTAAGGCGATAAATTACAGTATCCACACAGTGCCCTCCACTAATATTGGCACCTTTGGTAAATATGAGCAAAGAAGGCTGTGAAAAAATTGTCTTTATTGTATGACCTTTTGTTTTTTTGTTAAAAAAAAAAAAATCACAAATATACTCTTATCTCATGGATATCAAACAATTGCAAACAAAACACAGGTTTATCCAAAAAAAATAATAAAATCTTTGTTAAATATAGGTGTGCAACAATTATTGGCACCCTTTAAGTCAATACTTTGTGCTTCCTCCAAATTTTGAGGTCCATGCTGGTGTTCACCCCACAGGTTTTCTATGGGTTTCAAGTCAGGGGACTAGGATGGCCATGGCAGGACCTTGATTTTGTTTTCTGTAATCATTATTGTGTTGATTTTGATGTATGATTTGGATCATTGTCCTGCTGGAAGATCCAACCATGGCCCTTTCTGGCAGAGGCAGTTAGGTTTTCATTTAATATCTGGTGATATTTGATAGAGTTCATGATGCCATGTCCAGGTCCTCTGGCAGAAAAACAGCCCCAAAACATTAAAGAGCCACCACCATATTTAACCGTGGGCATGAAGTACTTTTTCTATGTGTGTGCCAAAACCACCTCTGGTGTATTGCCAAAAAGCTCTATTTTGGTTTCATCTGACCATAGAACCCAATCCCATTTGAAGTTCTAGATGCTTGAGTTTGTTTTTGGATAAGCGACTTTTTTCTTGAAATCCTTGCAAACAACTTGTGGTGATGTAAGTGAGTTCAGATAGGGTTGCACAATTAATCGAATATCGATCTCGATTACGATTTTGACTGCCCACGATTAAATGAACATGATTGACTGCGATATTGACGTTTAAAGTTCGTCCTCCGCTCATAGAAAACTCCGCTGCAGATCAAATCAAGCGCCTCCTAAACTTACAGCCAATCACATAGAGCGGCGCGGGGATGACGGCATTTTGTCATGCCAAACCCGGAAACGGAATTAGCATTTTAGTGCTCGAGCAGCCAGTTTCGCCGCTAGCTCCAGTGCTTGCACGAGGGGAAATCATGACATTAACATGAAATGGCACTACAGAGGTTGTCGGGGACATTAAACCTCATCACACCGAACAGGAAAAAACTTTGCAGATAAACTCTGGGCTCTACAGTGTGACCATTTCACTCGCGTTTGCGACTGAACAGTACGTTGTGCGACTGAATAAATATTTATTCACACCGGTGGGAGTGACCTGTCCGGAGTTGTATAATACAATCGGAATAAAAACTACAGGAAGTCCAAAATGCATCTATAATTATAGATAAAAAAATAGATATTATAATAACTTCATAAAATATAAATAAAATGAGAAATTAAATAGTGTTTAATTAGTATGGGTTGCATTTAATATCAATTTGACATTAAGCTTAGTTTACTATTTCCTTAGAAAGCTATTAGCCTTTTTCCTAATATGGATCATGCTTGTGTTAGTCTACTTTTACTTAGGACTCTATTGTTTAAGATATTTAAAAATAAATATTTTATGCTTGTTTATTTATCAATTAACCAACAGTATTTCTCATTGCTATTATTTTAATTCAATTAACAGTGACCATGAGCAGAGAGCTTACATTTAACTGTTTATGATAGACCTCCTGATTAAAGCTTAAACAAAAAAAAAAAAATTGGTATCTGGATCAGTTTCAGTCGCAAAAATCCTGATCGGTGCATCCCTAATGAACACCATTAAACTAAAACGCTTTGCATCTGACGGGTAAATGAACTCAGCCAATAACATCCTATATGAGACTATTCAGATATATACACAATATGCACAGAGCGGTTCGAGAACTGACTCCAGCCCAGAACCATGACAGTGGAAAATGTCTAATAGTGTAGCTTTAAACATATTTAAGAGGAGCAGACTTCAAAGACTGAACATTGATGTTTATTGTATTTGTTTACAAGGTAAACAGGTTAGCAGTTGTTTTTTGCACACAGTCTGTAAAATTAACTGAAAATATTACATTTAGTTTATCAGAAGGTAAATTAATTTGTCATGGATCAAGCTATGTTCCTAAATTCTGTCATAATTGACCAGCTCAAGTTTTCTCATGCCTACTTGTGTGTTATATTGTGGCACATTAATGTTACCGTCTCTAAAAACAATAATAATAATAAAATAAAATAAAAACTTCAACTGTGCTCCTAAATTTTTGTAATTAGGTTCAGAAGTGCTCCTAAAAGAAACTGTCTTGCGTCTCTCCTCCTGTAAACACTCTTATTGCCTTTTCTGCATTCACCTGAATTGTTTTCATTTGGTTGCATATTGTAATATTTGATCACATATTTTCATTTGGTTGACGGCATTTTTATTTCTACTTATCCTATATTTTGGGTACAATTTTATTTCTGCTTCTATGAGCTGATGCACTTTAAGGATTAGTCTAATTTGGTGCAAAGATTTGTACATTAGCAGGAAACATGGAGGTGAAATCAGCGATCTGTTTATTTAAATGTGAAAGTGCAATAAAAATATGTTGTCCCTAAAATCAATGAATAATCGTGATAAATAATTGAGATCTCAATATTGATCAAAATAATTGGGATTATAATTTTGGCCATAATCGTGCAGCCCTAAATTCAGATTGTAGTTTTGGAGATATTTTCAAAAGAGTTTTTTGTGTTTGCAATTGTTTGATATCCATGAGAGCAGAGAATTTTTGTGATTTTTTTTTTTAACAAAGGATAAAAAGGTTAAACAAAAAAGTTTTTTTGTTAAACAAGGTTAAACAATAACAATTTTTCACAGCCTTCTTTGCTCATATTTATCCTGAGTGCCAATATTAGTAGAGGGCACTATATATGTAGGGACTGCTGGAAAAGCATTCCAGATTGCCAGATGTGTAAAAAGCTGTTTTCAAGACTGCTATTCCTATTGTTTCTCCTTATTATTATTCTAAAATGTGGAAAATAGAAAATAACAGGAAAAATACCAAAAGTAAATGTCTTAAAAGTACTTTATACCACTACTGTATGTATCGTGAAATACCAAAAAATCTACAGGCCATGTAGAAAGACATAAAATTCACAATTTTGGTGAAGCCAGTTTGGTTCACTCATATATGTTTTATAAACCATGTGGTTAAGGTTTTTGACAGTGGAAGATCATTCAATGGTTATATCTTCAGTTGGGCATTAGTTGTACATTGAATGGGTGTATGGTTACAGGTAAGGTATTTGACACCATTCAATTTGTGTTTGTTTTTTTCTCTCTCCAGGGGGAGAAAGGAGATCCAGGTGTGATGGGAGAAATAGGACAGAAGGGAGAGAAAGGAGATTCAGTATGTGATGCACACACTCGCTCGTTCTCTCTTGTTCTTTCACACACACACACACACACACACACACACACACACACACACACACACACACACACAAACACACACACATACAAACACACAAATTATTCATTTTTTTTCAATCTGGTATAAAACAGGAACTGCTTCCCCTCACAGGGTCAACCAGGTCAAGAGGGTGCCCTTGGCATTAAAGGACAGAAGGTACTGTGTGTGCGTTTGTGCAAGGGGGAATATGGCAATTGTGTTAAAACAGGTTTATTGTCTTTTCATCTAATTCACTGTGTTCTTTTCATTACTTCATTAGGGTGAAGTTGGCCCCAGAGGACCCCCAGGCCCAGTAAGTATTTAGTAGATCCACACACACACACATACACACACACACACACGCACACAATAAAGAAAGGCAATCATGTAAACATGCACATTGTAATTATGTGCTCATAAAATGGCTCGAGGGCCATGATTGAGTTCCATATTTGTACGGAATACCTTTTGAAACAAGCAGTCAGGGAGGAAGTGTATACATAGACTGATATCTACAACAGTTAATAGCAGTTGGAGCGTAACAGACTCACCATTGGATTAGCAAACACGCTAAATGTAGCCGGGAGTTTAAGGCAGGAGTAAAGAGGATTTCTCACCGCAATATTAACTATTGCAACCTTGTCACTGTCACAGTGATTCAGTAAGGCATATTTTTCCTGTGGGGACTGAGGAAAGCTGTTTAACAAAAGGCAATGAAATAAAGCTGTATGAAGAAACAGTAAGTTACATACAGTATCTAACTATGGTTCTATGATTAGCTCATAACTACTGGTGTTTTCCATTTTCCCATCTGCTTGTTCCCTAACACTAGTGACTATGACCTCATATGTGTAGCCCTTAAAATACTGATACTGACTCTTGTTTAGGGTAAAATTCCCTTAAATACTGATGTTGATCCTGTTGTTGATGAGAATCACTCAGTCTATTAGTACTGTACACAATTAATGAAGGGAATCACTCAGTCTATTAGTACTGTACCCAATTAAGAATGAGAATCATTCGATCTAACACTGTACACTATTGAGAATGAAAATTGCTCAAGGTACTGGTACTGCCTTCTAGACAAGCCTTCCAATACAGTAAAGTTGATCATTTTCTCATCTCCACATTGTTTCCTTATTCTAGTGAGACCTAAAGTCACATTAGTTGCCTGCTTCAGTCTTTGCTCCACTCCTGCAGTGTAGGGGGAGGTTGCTAAATAGGCAGTTGTTCTTCTATCGCATTTGGCATTATCCTGCAAATAGTGCAATGATCACGTCCATCATCCAACTCAGTTGGGTTTTTTGCAGAACAAACTACTCAATGAAATACAGAAAATCATTGATACACACATACACACAAACAAACACACACACACAAACCATATTTTCCCGGTATTGTTACTTGTTTGACATTAACGATGTATTAAAATAAAATTTCTGTACTGCCGTTATGCTTTTCCTCTCCTGTTTCTAATAGTAAATGTTTATTTGACAGCCTTCTATGAATAATAATATAAATTGTTGGATAAATTGTTGGTGCAGCTCTATCTAGAACATATTTAATATTAAGAATAATATGCCACATGCAAAAGGCAGAGAGTCTTTGGCAGGTGCTGTTAGTCTAGTTTATATAGATACTACTCATCTTACAAATTCAAGACATGTAAAATGGCAAAGGTTTGTCATAAGCTAGCTTATTATTTATTGCTGAATGATTTCAGCCAGTATAGTCCTGCAGAATTGGCACAATTAATATATAGTTTTGGAATATTACCAAATAAAGGCCCGGTAATATGAATACAATACCAATTACTGATAATAGTTTTGTATTAATAATCTCTAAGGTGGATGGAAATTGCTTCTTTTCTTAAAGTTGTAATAAGGTTGCTAACTTTATCTTGGTGAGTGATAGCTATATTACTCTCATAATTCATTTTAGGATATCTTGTTGATATCCTAAAGCAATGTAGACTAACCTAGTAAACAACTGTTTCTAAACAACATGTCGGTTCCTCACTACCTTTCATCAAGTCATAAAATATGTCAATAGTCAACATGAACTGAATGTCAAATTGTAATAGGACTAGGAACAGGTTGATATTCTACAGATGGTCTAGTCTGTGCTGTCTGGTCTGTGCTGCCTTGCAGGTGATGACAGCGCATGGGCTCAGACACCTCTCTGTACCAGTAGGTTTGCTCTTTACTAGAATGTTAATTCTACAAAAATTGTTATATACTTCATAATCCATAACACATCTTTAAGGAAGGGGTCAGCATTTTTTTATTGACTTGACAGGATTGAGTAGGCATAGAGAGACTGAGTTGATGAGTTATTACTTGCCACTAAAGATTAAATAAGTCAGTATGTTGCAACTATTTCCTGTCTGATTACCTCTGCTTTCCACAACAAGTAATGGGAGAAACAAATTACAAAAATGTCGATGAAAATTGATTAACCTTTCCCTTTAAAATTTTATATATCTTGTCTTGTTTTATTTTGGATAATGTAACTAGAAGCAATGTAACTATAAAGGTAGTTTTACTTAAGTTAGAAAATAGCATACATGTATATTCAAAATAAATTATCAACAGAAAAAAATAGAATTGTTGTGAAAGGTATTTCCTCCTACTTACATTGTTTTGAGATGTATTCACTCAACCTTGATGTATTTCTTAAACAATTTAATGGAAAAAACAGGATAAAAATTTGGAGGGGACTTTTCACAACAATGAATATTGATAAAGCCTGAGCACTAACCATCTTTTCATTTTATCACATTAGAGTGAAGCAGGGGAGAAGGGTGAAAAGGGGGAAAAGGGAGACCTGGTGAGTGTCCATAGCAGATAGTTTGCTTTTAGTAACAGACTAAGCAATTGCAATAATTATATTTCTCTCAAAAGTGTACAAAGCACTTCTACAGTGGTGTGTGAGAGTTTGTGAACCCTTTAGAATGTTGTATATATTTGCATAAATATGACCTAAAACAACATCAGATTTTGACACAAGTCCTACAAGTTATTGAGGAAAATGATCCAATATTGCATATCTGTGAGTGGCAAAAGTATGTGAATCTTTGCTTTCAGTAAGTGTGACCCCCTTATGCAGCAATAACTGCAAGTAAACATTTCAAGTAACTGTTGATATATCCTGCACATCATCTTGGAGGAATTTTAGCCCACTAATCAATACAGAACAGCTTCAACTCTGGGATGTTTGTGGATTTCCTAAATGAACTCCTTGCTTCAGGTCCTTCCACAACATTCTATTCTATTAATTTTATTTTTTTCTTGTGTGCTTGTGTGCTTAGGTTTGTTGCATGACACACTTTCTCATGAGAATCAGTGAATGAGTATGATGTCCTGACATTTTCCTTTATAATTTGCTGGTATAATTCAGAATTCATTGTTCCACCAATGATGGCAAGTCATCAAAACAGGTCCAAACCATGGTACTACCACCACCAGGTTTCACAGATGGGATAAGGTTCTTATGCTGGAATGTACTGTAATGGTTTCCTTTCTTCAAACATAATGCTTCTCATTTAAACCAAAAAGTTCTATTTTGGTTTGATCTGTCCACAAAACGTTTTCCAATACCCTTCTGGCTTGTCCATGTGATCTTTAGCAAATGAAGACAGACAGCAATATTCTTTTCAGAGAGCAGTGACTTTCTCCTTGCAACCCTGCCATGCACACCATTGTTGTTTAGTGTTCTCCTGATGGTGGACTCATGAACATTAACATTAGTCAATGTGAGAGGCCTTTAGTTATTTAGAAGTTGGGTTACTTTGTAATCTCACAGACTATTACATGTCTTGCTTTTGGAGTGATCTTTGTTGTTTGACCACTCCTTTTGAGGGTAAGAATGGTCTTGAATATCCCCCATTTGTACACAATCTGTCTGACTGTGAATTAGTGGAGTCCAGACTCTTTAGAGATGGTTTTCTTACCTTTACCAGCATGATGAGCATCAACACCTCTTTTTCTGAGGTCCTCAGAAATCTCCTTTGTTCATGCCATGATACACGTCCACAAACATGTGTTGTGAAGATCAGACTTTGATAGATCCCTGTTCTTTAAATAAAACATGGTGATCACTCACAGCTGACTGTCATTCCACTGCCATTCTGTCACTGTCATTCCAAACAAGTGACTCTAATTTCACCTTCAGATCAATTTCTAATCCTACAGGCTCACATACTTTTGCCACTCACAGATATGTAATATTGGATAATAAGTATTATATTTGTTTGTTGATTTAGGTCATATTTATGCAGAAATATAAAAAAAAAAATTGTACACAAACTTTCAAGCACCACTGTATATGAGAAAAGAAAGCCTTTACTTGATTTCAGCACTTTGAATAGATTCAGTATAATCTTAGTCAGTTGCTGGTTTCAAGAAATGGAAACAAAAGTGAAAGTTCTGAAAGATTCAGTTAAAATACACAAAGACACAACAAAAAACAGCTTCAGCACTAAAATGTAATTGTGTTGTTCTGAAGGACTTAAAGTATCACTATAAATTTGCTTACAGATGTTATCTTATTTTTTACCAGGGTGAAAAAGGCATTCCAGGGCTGCCAGGTGTCAAGGTAAAGCATAAAATAACATAACGTAAACCAACATGATCTGTTTTTGTGGCCTATGGGTATTTGGACAGTAACACAATTTTCATTATTTTGCCTCTGTACACCACCACAATGGATTTGAAATGAAGCAATCAGGATGTGATAGAAGTGTAGATTTTTAGGATACATGGCATCATGGACCCTATCAAATATCAACAGATATTAAATGAAAACCTGACTGCCTCTTCCAGAAAGCTTAAAATTGGCCATGGTTGTATCTTCCAGCAAGTCAGTGATTCAAGACATACATCAAAATCAACACAAAAATGGTTTACTGACCACAAAATCAAGGTCCTGCCATTGCCATCCCAGTCCCCTGACTTGAAACCCATAGAAAACCTGTGGGGTGAATTAAAGAGGAGAGTCCACCTGTGTGTACCTCGAAATTTGAAGGATCCCTTTCCATGTATTCTCCAACATCATCAGGCATTATAGGAGAAGACTCAGAGCTGTTATCCTGGCAAAGGGAGGTAAAAAGGACGACTAAAAGGGTGCCAATATTAATGGATATTATTAATGGATACTTATATATATATATATATAAGTATCCAGGAACTATAAGGAAGGAAGTATAAGTTTTAGGAACCCTATCTATTTTTTTTTTTTTTTTTTTTGCACAAACCTTGTTATTTTTCAGAATTAAATGTTACAGGAAAATGTATGTCATTAAAGAAAGCAGCATATTATGTAAGGTACCACTTTTCAGACAAAAGAACACAATGAAGGCTGCTAAGTTTTGCTGCAAAAATAAGAAGCAACTGCAACATTCTCCAGAAGAACTGTGGCTGGTTCTGCAAGATGCTCAGTAAAACTTACCAGCTAATTTCCTTATAAAATATATAGTGTATATATATATATATATATATATATATATATATATATATATATATATATATATATATATATATATATATATATATATATATTATTTTTTTCATTTTTTGTCACAAAAAATATTCCCTATGTTTCATTTACTACTTATTATTTCTCTTTACGGTATTTTTTTTTAAAATGTAGAAACATTTAATTTCATTATTTTGAAGGGTCTACAGCATTTCTTTGCATGTACCTAAAACTTTTGCACAGTACTGTATATAAAATGTGTGTGTGTGTGTGTGTGTGTGTGTGTGTGTGTGTGTGTGTGTGTGTGTGTGTGTGTGTTAAATCTCATCAATCTGCTCTTTTTGCTTTTTAAAGGGAAATAATGGGTTGCCAGGACAAATTGGAAAGCCAGGTCCACAGGTAAGTATTAATATATGTCTCGGTGTGTTTTGACATACATTAATTTTGCAAGCAAAATAAGACAGGAAACAATGCAAACATGTAAACAAACAGATGAAGGTAAACAGCCGTGTTCAAAGGCTCAACAGACTTTCGGGATTATATACACCACAAATTGCATATTATAGAGCTGCATCGGAAGGGGACAGTGATAATACAATTAATTTCCACATGTATCAGCAGGAATGGGGAAATGTAGAAATTGGGATGAGCATTATTGTATTTTCATGGGGATTGTAATAAAATAAGTCTTAACACTTTACATTGTCAGTCCCTCCAGGATTTCATGATTTTGCGTTAATTTCTGCGATCACAAAATCATGAAATCCTGGAGGGACTGACAGTGTAAAGCATTAAGACTTATTTTATTACAATTTCCTAAAGCAAACTGCAATAGTTAGAAAAGCTTGCAATTTTTCAAAATTACTGCAGATTTTCCACAGATTTGGGTCAAGACGTGTCATGTGACATCACAATGCACATTCAGCCAAAGCCCTGTTTGATTCATGTGCCTTGTACATAAGTACAGCTACTGTAAAAGGTCTCATTTATCAACAGACATCACTGCAAAAGACTGTACAAAACAATTTTGTTAAATTTCACCAATTCAAGTAGTTTTCTGCAAAAAAAAAAAAAGCATGAAAAACTCTACAAGTTGCATAGCAAATTTTGAAAAAGCGCACAGCAAAATCAGTCAGCATTTTCATAGTCAGTAGGTCTGCAACAGCACAGCTCAGATATTATTCCCCCCTCACCCCACCAACATTCTTCTTATAACAACACGGTCTGTCATATGTTATTGCATGCATGTTTATCTACATAACCCAATATCTGAAGTTGGTTTTTCATCTGCAGATGTAGCAATTGCCATAATAACTTCTACATGCCTAATTCCTTTTAAAACTGATCTACCCATAGGGCAAAGAAGGACTGCCTGGTCCTGCTGGATTTCAAGGTCTTTCGGGAGATAAGGCAAGTGAAAACACTGCTATCTTTTCTTCATATTGACAAACTTCCTTGAAATAGAAAACACAAATCAAGAATACAAAGAGTGATGTACACACATTTTTAAATAAAATGGAATAAAAAAAAGTTTTATTTTGTTTGGTTACATTCTCACATATTCTTCTGATGTGAGAATTCAAGACATTAGTGAGCAAGATCTGTATGGTCAACATACAGTCAGGTCCATAAGTATTTGGACAGTGGCACAATTTTTGTACTTTTGCCTCTGTACACCACCACAGTGAATTTGAAATGAAGCAATCAAGATGTCATTGAAGTATAGACTTTCAGCTTTAATAAAAAAAATTGCATATTGAATTACAGCCATTTTTACATAGTCATAAATATGTACATAATCATAAATATCAGAATTATTTTTAATACTTGGATACAAATCCTTTGCAGTCAGTGACTGCCTGAAGTCTGGAAGCCATGGACATCATCAAATGCTGAGTTTCCTCTCTTGAGTTGCTCAGGTGAGGTCAGGTGACTGACTCGGCCAGATAAGAACATTCATTTCTAATCTCTTGGGTTACTTTTGCGGTATGTTTTGGGTTATTATCCATCAGTACTGTTAAACACCGTCCTATCAGTTTTGCAGCATTTGACTGAATCTGAGCAGAAAGTATAGCTCTATACACTTCAGAATTCATCCTGCTAATTCTATCAGCAGTTACATCATCAATAAACACCAGTGACCAGAGTCTCCGTTAGCTGGTAAATGCCAGTAAAAACCTGCCTCCACTCCAGCTACAGCTGACACTCAGCCATGACCCTGCCCACACAATTGCATATACTATGCATAGTCTAAAACTTTATAGTGTAAAATAAACACCGAAATGTGATGACCGGATTTTTCCAATTTGTCCAGTAAACTTTATCATTACCGGACACATTGGCCGGCACCAAAATTTCTTGGTGGAAACTCTATTGGCAGCCATACATGTCTCCAAATGTTTGACGGATGATGTAGTATGCTTTGGATCATGAGCCCTTCTTTTTCTTCTCCATACTATTCTGGTACAAGTTAATCTTGCATCAGAACTGGTCAGCCTTTTTTTTGTAGCAAAAAAGGTTTTTTATTTTTATTTTTTGACAAAGTCTAATCTGACCTTTCTGTTGTTGAGTGTTACCAGTTGTTAGCATCTTGTGGTAAACCATCTGTATTCACATTTATGAAGGTGTCTCTTGATTGTAGACTTTGACAGTGATATGCCTACCTGCTCAAGAGTGTTATTGGTTGGATGTTGTGAAGGGGTTTTTCTTCATGAAGGAAAGAATTCTGAGATCATCCACTTTAGTTGTCTTTCATGATCTTCCAGGCATCTTGGTGTTTCTGAGCTCACCAGTGCATTCTTTCTTTTTAAGAATGATTTGGCCACTTCTAAAGTTTCTGCTATCTCACTGATAGGTCTGTTTTGTTTTCTCAGCCTAATGATGGCCTCCTTCACTTGCATCAACACCTCTTTAGACAGCATATTGACAGTTCCCATAAACAGCTACCAAATGCAAATTCAACACTCCAGACATTTAATGTCCTTAATCTGTCATGTCACACCTGGCCATGAAACTATTGTACTTATCACTTAATTGTCCAATTACTTTTGAGCCTGTGAAAATGGAGGGAATCTGTATGGCTGTAATTCCTAAGTGGTTAATACAACATTTTTGAAGTCTTCACTTTATTCACATCTTGATTGCTTCATTTCAAATCCATTATGGTGGTGTACAGAGGCAAAATTACAACAACTGTCACTGTTCAAATTCTTATGGACCTGACCAACCCCCTGAAAGTGGGGTTGCTGGTGTGTCAAGCCTCGGTCACAAGGCACGGGGACACTTTGGAAGGGTGTGCCAACCCACAATTACACACACACTTACACACCCATTCACACACTGCAGACAATTTAGGAAAGCAAGTCAGCCTACAACACATGTATTTAGACTGGGGGAGGAAACCAGAGTACCTGGAGGAAACCCCGAAGCACGGGGAGTAAATGCAAACTCTGTTCACGCAGGACAGAGGCGGGATTTGAACCTCCAGCTCCGGAGGTGCGAGGCAAATGTGCTAACTATGATTGGATTACCATCTGATCCCAAAGAACTTGATCGGGTGACTGAATGCTTAGAGTCTGAACGTTAGAACGTTCTGCTACACACTAGATAAGGTAGCTCCACTTAAAAGAAAAATAATTAGAGAGAAAAACTTGCACCCTGGTATAACAATCATTGTTAACACCCTGTGTTAACAATCTTAACACAGACAACTAGACAATTAGAGCGTAAATGGTGTCAAACCTAATTGGTAGTATTTCAAACTGCATCGAAGGAGAGCCTCCTGAACTATAGAAAATGTCTTAGTGCTGCTAGATCTGTTTATCTCTCCACCCTAATTGAAGACAACAAAAAGAATCCTAGATATTTAGTCAATACTGTAGTAAAATTAACTAAGAATATTACCACCACAGACACATGCACATAATCATTATTTAGCAATGACAATTTCATGAATTTTTTTCACTGGCAAAATTTAAAATATTAGATAAAAAATTATGACTAATTTTATCAGATTAATTTCAAACCAGACAGTCTTATAACTAACCCTGTAGATAATAATATAGCAATATCTGATCAGTGATTAGAATGTTTTACTCCTCTTCAAGAGACCGAACTAATTTAATGAATTTCTTAATTAAAAATCATCTGTTTGTATACTAGATCCCTTATCTAGTATATGTTTCTTCAAGCAGATTATTCCAGAAGTAATCAAACCCCTTTTAAAATAATCACTTCTTCCCGTAGCACTGGCTATGTACCTAAATCATTTAAACTAGCACTTATTAAACCCCTGATTAAAAAACCTGACTTAACCAGCAATGGTTAAAGTGGTAAATGACCTCCTACTGACCTCTGATCAGGGCTGTGCCTATTTGCTTGTGTTGCTTGACCTTAGTGCAGCTTTTGATACCATTGATCATACTATTCTTCTTGATAGACAAGAAAATGTTGTTGACATTAAGGGAATGACCCTCCCCTGGCTCAGGTCTTATTTAAATCATCACTATCAGTTTGTAGATGTAAATGGAGACTTCTCTATGCATACAGAGGTAAAGTTTGGTGTTCAGCAAGTTTCCGTTTTAGGCCCACTGCTTTTTACTTTATATATATATATTACATCTGGGTCAAATTATTTGTAAACATGGAATTAGCTTCCACTGTTATGCTGATGACACACAGTTGTATGTTTCAGCAATGCCAGATGACAGATACCATCTTAGTAAAGTTGAGGAATGTGTAAAGGACACTGGATGCTTATTAACTTCCTTTTACTTAATTCTGACAAAACAGAAGTACTTCTACTAGGACCACATGAAACTAGAAGTAAGCTTCTGATTACACAGTAACTGTGCATGGTCTTTCTGTTTCATCATGTGCAGCAGTAAAAGACCTTGGTGTGATCATTGACCCCAGTCTTTCATTTGACACTCATTTAGACAATATTGCTTGGACAGCCTTCTTTCATCTCAGAAATATTGCTAATATAAGAAATATAATGTCACTACACAATGCAGAAAAATTAGTTCATGCTTTCGTTACTGCTAGGTTAAAGTTACACAGTTACAGATACATTTATATAACACTTTTTCTGGACACTCAAAGCACTTCATATAGTATGGGGGGTACCAACGCTACTGCAGATACGGGGGGGAGTCTCCTCAACCACCAATAGTGTGTAGCATCCACCTGGATGATGTGATGGCAGCCATAGTGCACCAGAACACCCACCATACACCAGCTGTTAGTGGAGAGGAGAGAATGATGTAGCCATTTCAGAGATGGGGATTATCAGGGAAGGACCAGTAGGGGATTTTTAATGACCACAGAGAGTCAGGACCTCGGTTTAACGTCTCATCCGAAAGACGGTTCTGTTTTTACAGTATGGTGTCCCCATCACTATAGTGGAGCATTAGGTCCCACACAGACTACAGGGTGAGCACCCCCTGCCGGCCTCCCTAATACCACTTCTAGCAGCAAGTTTCTTTAGTTTTCCCCAGGAGGTCTCGTATCCAGGTACTGGACAGGCTCAACCCTGCTTAGCTTCAGTGGGAAACCAGACAAGAACTGCAGGAAGATATGGCTCTGGTGAGGTTGGATTATTGTAATGAATTACTGTCTGTTTGTTCCAGTAGGTGCATAAACAAGCTCCAGAATGCAGCTGCAAAAGGGCTTACAAGAACCAGAAGATATCCCCACATTGCCCCTATCTTATCCACACTGTGTCAGCTCCCTGTAAAATTTTGCATTGACGATAAAATACAACCCTAATTCCAAAACTGTTGGTACACTGTGTAAAATGTAAATATAAAAATATATTTAAAAAATAAATGTAAGTAAAAATAGAATGCAATTTGTAAATCTCAAAAACCCATGTTATTCACAATAAAATTCAGAAAACATATCAAATGTTTAAACTCAGTAAATGTACAATTTTAAGAAAAAAATAAGGTAATTTGGAATTTGATTGCCCCAACACGTCTCAGAAAAGTTGGAACGGGACAGCAAAAGGTTGGAAAATAAGTGTTACTAAAAAGAAACAGCTGCAGGTTAACTGGCAACAGGTCAGTAACATGATTGGGTATAAAAAGAGTATCTTAGAGAGGCAGAGTCTTTCAGAAGTAAAGATGGGCAGAGACTAATCTGCAAAAAACTGTATCTACAATTTGTGGAACAATTTCAGAATAATGTTCCTCAACGTAAAATTGTGAAGATTATGAATATCTTATTGTCATAATTTCCCCTCATGCAAAGCACGTGTGTTTTGTTATGGTTTATGTTCTTTCTCCGGCCCTGTATTGTTATTGGTTGTTTCCCTTATGTGTAATCATTAGTCTCTACTGTTTTGTGTTGACCCTTGATTACATTTGTCATTTAAACCCCTCTTGCCTCATTGTTTGACACAAAGTATTGCATGAGTGTTATCCATGTACCAAGCCTTTGTTCATAGTTTCATGTCTCATAGTTTTGATCCTGTTCTCGACCTCGTTCTTTGATTCCAGTTTAGCCTCGTTTATGCCGTTTGCAGATCGCCTGACCCATTGCCTGTTTCTGACCACGCCTGTGTTTCATGATTTGGATTTGTCTGCGTGCCTCTCTTCTGTAAAGTTCTTATCTGCACTCGCATCCATTCTCAGCCTACAATACATGACAGAATACTTCGCTACACCATGGATGCAGCAGGGAGACAGAGCAGATGTCACGCCAGGGAAACCAAGGAAACTGTGCCAGCTTTTGATTCGGTCCAGTTTCCCCAGTCGACTGTCATAGATCTTCTAGATCCATAGGATGGGTTATTTGGCTATTCAGAATATTTTCTTGTTGACTGCCAGTTCTATTTTGCGAGCCTAGCAAACCCCAAGCCCAACGAGAAGCAATTGCTCAAGTTCACGTTGTCCCAGTTCCTCGGCCCAGCCCTCCAGTGGGTGCAGCTCCTAGTGGCCAGGGGATCTAGTGGACTTGAAAATGTAACTGTTTGTGGGACTATTTGTGATGGCATTCGGGAGTCCAGAATCCAAAGCCGACCTGGAACATCTTTTTTTTTTTTTTTTTTTTGGGGGGGGGTAGATAAAACTTCCTGCCATTCACCACCTACTATGAGCAGGCAAACATCGTGGCCCCCACACCAGAGCCCCAGCTCGAGACCCAAGAGGCGGTCTCAGCTCCAGATCTCCAGCTGGAGGTCAAGGTGGCAACCTTGGCTTCAGAGCTCTTGCCAGAGGTCAACATGGTGACCTCAACCTCAGAGCTCCATCCAGAGGTTAATGTGGCAACCTTGGCTCCTGAGATCCAACCGGAGACCCACGAGGTGTTCTCACTCCCAAGAGGGGGTCTCATCTCTGGAGTTAAAGCATGAGGTTAATGAGGCAACCTCAGTTCCAGAGCCCCAGTCAGAGGTCAACATGGCGACCTCCTACCCAGATCTCCAGCATGAGACCTACAAGGTGGTCTCCCCTCCAGAACTCCCATTGGAGGTCAATGAGGCGACCTCCCACATCAAGTTCCAGTTGAAGGCCGACGAGATGGCCTCCAAAGCCATGTTCCTGCCTAAGAACAAAGTGACAGCCTCCCAAGCCATGTTCCTGTCTGAGGTCGAAGAGACGGCCTCCCAAGCCATGTTCATGTCTGAGGTCAAAGAGACGGCCTCCCAAGCCATGTTCCTGTCTGAGGTCGAAGAGACGGCCTCCCAAGCCATGTTCCTGTCTGAGGTCAACGAGATGTCCTCCTAAGCCATGTTCCTGTCTAAGGTCTACGAGACGGCCTCCCAAGTCATGTTTCTCTCTGAGGGCAATGAGATGGCCTTTCAAGCCATGTTCGTGTCTGAGGTCGAAGAGATGGCCTCTCAAGCCATGTTCCTGTCTGAGGTCGATGAGACGGCCTCCCAAGTCATGTTCCTGCCTAACGACGAAGAGGCAGCCTCCCAAACCATGTTCCTGTCTGAGGTAGAAAGGATGGCCTCTCAAAACGGCTGCTCTGAAACCGAAGTGCGTGCTGCAAGTGTGCGCGTGCGCTCCCGGGTTTTAATGACATTGACTTTGTTTATTTTAGACATTTCACACATTTCACACGTTTTGTTATGGTTTATGTACGGTCTCTACCCCTGTATTTTTATTGGTTGTTTCCCTTATGTGTGCTGGCTCAAATTTAGCCTTTTACCCAAAAACACTTAAAATTCAACATAGAAGCAAATACTCACATCTATCTCCGAACGCAGTTGGAGATAGAAAAAAAGACACCAGCCGTGAGTGAGAAGAAGCAAGGGTCCAGATTTATTGGTTCCGTTCCATCACACGAGATCCACACCGATGAGAATTCTCAGAAGTGATCTGACACCCGGAGCTCAAGCTCCAGTATTTACACTGTATTTACACAGTAGATAACCAATATATTTCAGAAAGACTATGATATCAATACCAATAGGGTTAAAAAAGAGCTCATCTACATTACCATTATGTTTTGAAAAAGGCCTTTCCAATTTACCATTATGTTTTGAAAAAGGCCTTTCCAATTTCCAATTCTGAAAAAGGGCTTTCCAAGTTACCATTATATTTTGAAAAAGGGCTTTCCAAGTTACCATTAGGTTCAATAGTGGAGAGACAAAACAATTTAGAGTGACCTTGGTCTCACTACTATCGCGCGCGGGGGGGGGGCAGCTTGACTCAGCTACCCTTATAAATGGCTCCTCATGGTTTTCTCTTAAATTTAAGGCCTTCCTTGCGAGACAAGAATCTTCACCATCTGAATTATGAGTAAGTTACATTTTTCTGTATTTCTAGTTTATAATTAATTTTCATATTTGCTCTATATCTCTATTTTATATATAGTTATACTGCTTGCAAAATGGTTTACTGTACTTCCTACTTCATAATATCATTATATTACCCTTCTACTATCCTACATATCCTACTACTCTTTATTTTTATAAAGAGTATATATAAAGAGTATATATTTTATTATTATAAGATATTACCCTTATAATATCTTAATACTCCTTTTTATTATTCTTATAAAGTTATAATTTTATGTGTGTGTGAGAGAGAGAGACAGAGAGAGTGTGTGTGTGTTTTATGTCTACATGCCCGCCCTTGACTGTACGAGAGTGTGTGTGTGTGTTTGCACTCCTCAGCTCTTAAACTTCTTTTTGACTTTTTGACTAATAAACCATAGTGTGTTACTCTTAAAGTGTGAATCCAATTCGTCAATATCCGCCTAATACCGCTTCTGTGTGTCTAGGTGCCCGTCATCATTTTTCCTTCTCTCCTTTACTGGAGGGGCTGGATTTGAATCTGACCATTCTTCCCTCTTCTCACCTGTCAGTCCGCCCTACTCTCAGTGGTCTCCTTATTTCACCTTTGCTGACTATCCCATGTCCCCAGGACACACCCCATTTTCTTCCCCCTACCGCTGTCCTCAAGATTACACACCCACCAGTCCTGTGAATTATCAATAAAATTACATATTACTCATACTAGGTCTCCCTCATGTTTATTTCATGTCATTTTTATCCACAACATGTGTCATCATTAGTCTCGGCCATTTTGTGTTAATTACGTTTGTCATTTAAAACCGTCGTGCCTCATTGTTCAACACAAAGTATTGCACAAAGTATAGTTTCATGTCTCATAGTTTTGATCCTGTTATCAACCTCATTCTTTGATTCCAGTTTAGCCTCATTTATGCCAGTTTGCAGATCGCCTGACCCATTGCATGTTTCTGACTACGTCTGTGTTTCGCGATTTGGATTTGTCTTATCTGCACTTGCATCCATTCTCAGCCTCCAATACGTGACATTCCTCATCAGTATACAGTACATAATATCATCAAAAGGTTCCGAAAAAAATCTGGAGAAATCTCTGTGCCCAAGGCACAAGGGTGAATATCAATATTGCATTCCCATGATCTTCAGGCCCTCAGGCGACACTACATTAAAAACAGGCATGATTCTGTAATGGAAATCACTGCATGGGCTCAGAAACACCTCCAGAACTCACTGTCTGTGAACACAGTTGCTGGTTAAAGCTCTATCATGCAAAGAAGAAGCCATATGGGAACATGATCCAGAAACACTGACATCTTCTCTGGGCCAAAGCTCATTTAAAATGGACTGAGGCAAAGTGGAAAACTTCTGTGGTCAGACAAATCAAAATTTGAAATTCTTTTTGGAAAGCATGGATGCCATGTCCTCTAAACTAAAGAGGAGAGGGACCATCCGGTTTTTTTTTATCAGCGCTGAGTTCAAAAGCCTGCATCTCTGATGGTATGGGGGTGCATTTATGCCTGAGGAATGGGCAGCTTGCACATCTGCAAAGGCACCATCCATGCTGAAAGGTATATACAGGTTTTATAGCAACATATGCTTCCATCCAGATTCTGTCCCATCTTTACTCTGCCTCTCTAAGATACCCTTTTTATACCCAATCATGTTACTGACCTGTTGACAATTAACCTAATTAGATACAAAATGTTCCTCCAGCTGTTTCTTTTTAATAACACTTACTTTTCCAGCCTTTTGTTGCCCCATTCCAACTTTTTTTGAGATGTGTTGCGGCCATCAAATTCAAAATTACCATATTTTTCCTCAATTTAAACATTTTATGTTTTCTACTGTGAATAACACGTGGGTTTATGAGATTTGTCAATCATTGCATTCTGTTTTTATTTACACTGTACTAGGGATGTCACAATACCAAAAATCTAGTAGTTGGTACCGATACAACCAAAAGTACACGATACCAAAGTTGATACCATGGTGTGGTATAAAAATTAAATTTAAAAAAAAAAAAAAAAAAAAACTCTCCTGGAGGACATCCTCCTCTGGCTGATGCTGGCAAAGAGATAGAAAGAGAGAGAGAGAGAGAGAAAGGGGGGGGGTATTTTAGTTATCAAACACTGTCTGACAACGAGTGGAGGTGCACTCCTAAATGTGCGCACACACACACAGACGTGCGCGCACACACACGCACACACACACACACACCTTATACTCTGAATGCAAGCATTAGTTTAAATTCACTGATATGGTGGCAGGCCAAAAAGATTTATTAAAAGCATGAACATTTGAATAATTATTAGTGACATTAGGCTACATTTAGCTGACAGGACATGGGCTGAATGGCAATGCATGGTGGCCCATTCAGAGGTAGTTTATAACATTGCAATGTGTTAGCGTCGTTAACAAATAACTGGCTATCGCAAACGTTACATGGAGCATAACGTTAGCTGGTTTCACGGCTACAATGCCAGCTGCCTCAAACAAATATAATATAGGACTGTCTTTCAGGTGTTCGCCAAATTCCAGGTGTTACCTCACGTTGTTTGAAATGAACGATAGCATCAATTGCACACCGGAAACCGATACTAGATTTCCTCTTTTCCTCTCAACGAGTCGGGGCGGAGCTAAACTTGTTAATCTAAGCTAATCTTCTGTAGTTTTTCCCGTGTGCTTGTAGGCGTTCTTCTTCTTCACCACTTGTGGACCGACTAAAACACTTGCGTTTATTTGCTGCCCCCATCAGGTCCAGAAGAATCGCAACCTTGGTACTCTCAGTACTTTCGTTACAACCGGTACTAATGCTACTGCAGAAAAACAAGTACCGTCACGATTTAAGAATGTTGGTACCGACTTGGTACCGAAGTATCGGTTCTCGTGACATCCCTACATTTTACACAGCATCCCACCTTCTTTAGAATCGGGGTTGTACTACTATTGTAATACTGAATGGTCTCGAGCCACAATACCTGAGTGAGCTTTTGGTCTTTTATGATCCACCACGCCTAGTTACATCAAAAGTTGCAGGGTATTTGTTGGTACCTCAAATAGTTAAGGCTACAGCTGGGGGAAGAGCTTTCTCTTACAAAGCCCCACAGTTATGGTACAGCCTTCCAGTTAGTGTTCGGGACTCAGACACAGGCACACTGTTTAAGTCTAGGCTGAAAATATATTTGTTTAGTCAAGCTTTTTGTGAATAGATTTTTTCTTAGGAAAGGAGCAGATCTAGAGGGCTCGCAGGCATAGAGTGTTGTGGTGAACTGGGATGTTTGGATGATTACAAGTACATGATTTGAAAGGATGTTTGAACAACATACCTTGCAAGGTCTGTGGGGCAGTTTGATGAATGGACATTGTTGAAACAGGAGCCTGATTGATCAGTCTTTTCTTTCTTAATTTGCAGGGATTAGTAGGGGAGCCAGGATCACCAGGCAGAGATGGAGAGAAAGGACAGAAGGTAGACTTTTAAATCTGAGCCAGATTTGAACACTCTTGCATTGCAGACTGCCAGACACTAAGAGACAACCTGTATGCTTAAGATGAGCATACTTATATAAATTGCATTAATAAGAGTGCAAGAGTTCAAGTCTCACCTAACAGGAATTTCACTCTGATCTCCTCTAAAGAAAAGATTTCTAAGTTTTATTTACTTATTTTGTGTATTATTTTGTCTATTCAGGTGACACCTGAAAGTGAAGCAGTGTAAAAAAAAAAAAAAAAAAAAAAAAAAAAAAAAAAGGCACCTGCAATAACCAGCAAATTACTAAGTGATGATAAATGATTTTAATATGTATCAAGGCATATTGCATTTGTTGAATATACACAGTGTGTGTGTGTGTGTGTGTGTGTGTGTGTGTGTGTGCAGGGTGATCCTGGTGGAATCCAAGGGCCACAAGGCCCGCCAGGTCCCAAGGGCGAGCCTGGAGTTGGAGCACTTGGTTATACTGTAAGTCATAGTTGCTACACTGCGCAGTTCATTCATTGAGAGACCAGTCCTCTCTTTCAGCCTAATCTCACATTAGGATTTGTACAGATTTTTCAGTAAAACATTCATTAAGGTACGAAAGTCCACTACCATCATTTTTATGTCTCAGATTTCAGTGATGTATTACAGGACAATACATATCAACTGAGAAAATATTAAATTTGTTTTGACAAATAAAAATCCACTGTAATATATGGAATCAACATCAAGCAGTGTGCCAAAAATACACACACACACTATATAGCCAAAAGTATGTGGACACTGATCATCACATGTGCATGTTGAACATCCCATTCCAAATTGAACCCCCTTTGCTGTTATGATAACAGCCACTCTTTTGAGAAGGCTTTCCACTAGATCTTGGAATGTGGTTGTGGGGCTTTGTGCCCATTCAACCACAAGAGCATTACTGAGGTCGGCACTTATACCCGGGCAAGAAGGCCTGGAATGCAGTTTACATTCAAATTCATCCCAAAGGTGTTCAGTCAGGTTGAGATCAGGTGTTTCTCCAGGCCAATCGAGTTTGTCCAAACCAGCCTTGACAAATCATGTATTCATGGACCTCACTATGTACACAGTGGCATTGTCATACTGAAACTGATTTGGGCTATGCCCATGAGTTCCAGTGAAGGTTAATCTTAATACTACAGCATACAAAGATATTCTAGAAGCTTGTGGCATCATTTTGTGGAGGGCACAAGAAGGAAGAAACCTTGTGAGAAAGCAAGCCTATCCACATATGGCTGGTATGGGAATAATTAATTATTTTTCCATATGGTAAGTATTCCAGTTTTTATGGAATATACAGTCAGGTCCATAAATATTTGCACAAAGTTACTGTTATTCCAGCTGTCTACCACAGTATATAAAATTTAAATATAATTCTGAGAATACGAGCTCAAAGTGCAGACATTCAGCTGTAATTTGAGGATATTTACACCCAAATCGGCAAATGGTGTAGGAATTACAGCACCTTTTATATGTGATCCCACCTCTTTTAAGGAACCAAAGGACAGTTGTCTGCTCAGCTGTTCCATGGCCAGGTATATGGTATTCCATTATTTCACTTACAAGTAAGCAGATAAAAGGTCTAGAGTTGATTTCAAGTGTGGAATTTACATTTGGAATCTGTTGACATTAATTCTCAATATGAAGTCCTTTTGGACCTTTATCTGTTTATCTGCTGTCATTGCCAGTGAAGCAAGCCATCATTAGGTTAAAAAATCTAAATAAATCAAAGGTTGGCCGTGTCAGCAGACTCGGTCATGAGCAGAGCTTGGTTGGCCGTGTCAGCAGACTCGGGTATGAGAAGAGCTTGGTTAGTAACTGGAACTTGGCGTAGAAGGTTGCCTCGTCGACCCCTAGCTGGAACTTGGCATGGGAGGTCGCCTCGTCGACCTCGGTCAAGAACATGGCTTGGGAGGCCAGCTCTTTGTCCTTGGTCAGAAATGTGGTTTGGGAGGCCGTCACTTTGACCTCGGTCAGGAACGTGGCTTGGGAGGCCATCACTTTGACCTCAGTCAGGAACGTGGCTTGGGAGGTCGTCTCTTCAACCTCGGTCAAGGAACGTGGCTTGGGAGGCCGTCTCTTCGACCTCGGACAGGAACTTGACTTTATGCTGGAGCTCTGGAGATGAGACCACCTCATGGGTCTTGTGCTGGATCTCTGAGAAGGAGGTCGCCATGTTGATCTCCAACTGGGGCTCTGGAGCTGAGGTCGCCACATTGACCTCAGATAAGTGTTCAGCCGGTGAGACCACCTCATAGGTCTCATGCTGGAACTCTGGGGAGGAAGTCACCATGTTGACCTCCTACTGGAGCTCGGCAGGTGAGACCACCTCATGGGTCTCGGGTTGGAGCTCTGGAGATGAGGTCGCCACGTTGACCTCCAGCTGGAGCTCTGCAGCTGAGACTACCTCGTGGATCTCAGGTTCGAGCTCTGGAGATGAGGTCACCATGTTGACCTTCGGCTGGAGCTCTGCAGGTGAGACCATGTCATGGGTCTCAGGTTGGAGCTCTGGAGATGAGGTCGCCACATTGACCTCCGGCTGGAGTTCTGCAGGTGAGACCATGTTGTGGGTCTCAGGTTGGAGCTCTGGAGATGAAGTTACCACATTGACCTCTGGCTGGAGCTCTGGTGTGGAGGCCACCCTCTTTGCCTGCATACAATGATGAATGGCAGGGCAGGTTTATCTGCCAGGCTGACCCTCCCCAAAAGATGTTCCACGTCAGCCTTAGATTCTGGACTCCTGAACACTGTCACAACTATTTCCACAAACTGGGTTGCAGTCCCAAGTTCCCTGGCTCCCTTGTCCACTAGGAGCCGCACCCACTGACGGGCTGATCCAAAGAACCAAGACCACATGAACTTGAGCCATTGCTTCTCCTCCAGCTTGGGGTCTGCTAGGCTCACAATATAAAACTGGCATTCCACATGAAAATATTCAGGATAGCCAAAAAATCCATCATAAGAATCTGGGAGCTCCATGGCAGTCCATTGACGAAACTGGATCGAATCCAAGGCTGGCACAGTTTCCTTGGTTTCCCTGGCATGGTGTCTTCTCCTTCTTCCTGCTGCATCCATGGTGAGGCAAAATATTCTGTCACATACTTAAACGTAATGGAGGTTAGAACGGATGCATGTGCAGGTAAGAGCTTTTATTAAAGAGTGGCAGGCAGACAAATCCAAATCATGAGACAATAGCGTGGTCAAAAACAAGCAATGGGTCAGGCGATTGGCAAACAGGCATAAACTAGGCAAGGCAAAAGCAAGTATCAAGAAACAAGATCAAAGACTATGAAACAACACAAGGAACAAGGTACAAACCCTTGGAATGGTGACAACACTCAGTACTACGCAACATACAAGATACACAAGGGGTTTAAATAACAAATGTAATCACAGGTGAAACACAAGACATTTGAGAACAATGGTGACACACATACGGGAAACAACCAATGAAAATACAGGGGCGGAGACAGGACATAAACCATAACAAATGCATGTTTAGACAGTAAACAAAGTCAGTGTCACTGAAAATCCAAAAGCGTGCGCTCGCACTTTCAGCTTGCGCATTGAGCTCATGCATCGAGTACACGCTTCGGTTTTCCAAGCATGCTGCGTGCTACAGTGCTTAGCTCGAGGGGAAATCGTGACAATTATGTTGTCTTGAGAAGTCCAACATACTATTTTGCTTTATAAGATTATTATTATTATTATCATTATTATTATTATTAAGCCCCGAAGGGGCGAAGACCCCTATTGTTTTCATTAGTTTTCTTCTTCTTCTCCTTCTTCTTTTTCCTATTATTATTATTATTATTATTATTATTATTATTATTATTATTCCGCTCTGGAAGTCTATGGCAGTCAATAGAACTGTTTGTGCGAAAGTTATGAAATTTGACACACAGATAGAGGGTAGTCTGTTCTGTTAACACAGCAAATTTGGAGTCTCAAACTCAATCCCTCTAGCGCCACCAACTGTCCAAATTTGTACTCACGTTTATGTTAACAACTTTTGAAGCATGAGTCCTAGAAACTAAATTTTTTCTGATTCCTTGGCTCAAGACGATCCAGTTGCACCCAATGACATCATTTCCCATCATAAAATTTTTTCGGCCATTTTGAATTTTCGGACAAACCTACTTTTTCAAACTTTTTTCAAACTTTGTCCAATTTGCACGAAAGTTGGCATGCATCATCTAGACACACTTATGACAAAAAGTTATTCACAGACTTTTAATAAACCATACCATTTTTGAATGGCGCCTCAAAAAATTTGAAGAATAATATTGAACTTGAGGCTGTATATCCGCAACGCTTTGAGGGATTGTAACGAAACTTAGTATGTGTCATCACCATCTGGCCCTGAGGTTACAGTGGCAAGAAAAAGTATGTGAACCTTTTGGAATTTCATGGTTTTCTGCATAAATTTGTCATAAAATGTGATCTGATCTTCATCTAAAAACCCCTCAAACTTTTGGAATTTGCTCTGCACAAGAAGCACATGCTTATGTGAGCCATGCCTCACCAAAAAGAGCTTTCAGAGGATCTATGATCAAGAATTGTTGATTTACATAGAGCTGGCAAGGGTCACAAAGTGATATCAAAGACTTAAGAAATTCACCAGTCTACAGTAAGGCAAACATTTTACAAATGGAGATACTTTGGGACTGTTGCTACTCTACCAAGAATTGAGTGCCTAGTCAAAATGACACCAAGAGCACATCAAAGACTCATCAATGAGGTAAAGAAACAACCCCGAATGACAGCCAAAGATTTGAAGGCATTATTGGAACTGGCTAACATCATTGTTCATGAGTCTACAATACGTAAAACATTGAACAAGCAGGGTATCTATGGCAGGACTCCACAATGGAAGCCACTGCTTACAAAAAAGTACATTGCTGCACGTCTGAAGTTTGCAAAAGAGCACACTGACATTCCACAGCGGTATTGGCAAAATGTTTTTGGACCGATGAAACTAAGATTGAACTATTTGGAAAAACCACACAGCACTACATCTGGCGTAGAAAGGGCAGAGCATATCATCATGAAAACATCACCCCAACCGTAAAGTATGGTGGAGGAAACATCATATCTTGAGCCTGCTTTGCTGCATCAGGCCCTGGCCAGCTTGCAGTCATTGAGGGGAAGATGAAATCCCAAGAATATCAGACAATTCTTCAGGATAATGTGAGAATGTCTGTACATCAGCTGAAACTGTGTAGAAGTTGGGTGATGCAACAGGACAAAGACCCAAAACACCGGAGCAAGTCCACAACAGAATGGCTTCAGAAAAACAAAATCTGCCTTTTGGAGTGGCCAAGTCAGAGCCCACACCTCAACCCAATGGAGATGCTATGGAATGACTTGAAGAAAGCCATACACATGAGATGTCCAAAGAATATGACAGAGCTAAAACAGTTCTGCCAGGAGGAATGGGCTAAAATTCCTCCTGAACGATGTGCAGGTCTGATCCACAGCTACAGGAAGCGCCTGGTTGAGGTTATTGCTGCCAGGGGGGTCAACCAGTTATTAATTCTAAGGGTTCACTTACTTTTTCCACTGCCATTTTGAATGTTGAATGAGTGTGTTCAATAAAGACATGAGGGATCAGAATTTATTTTGTGTTATTATTTTAGGCACATTATATTTGTCAATACCCTTGACTTAGATGGAGATCAGATCACATTTTATGACAAATTTATGCAGAAATCCATGAAATTCCAAAAGGTTCACATACTTTTTCTTGCCACTGTAAATACTTACAGGTCATTGTACTTGTGCTTGGCTGTTTTTATGGCGTGTCCTCTATCTTCCTCACTCACTCAATTTCAATATGAATTTTATCCTGGTCAGGGTCGTGGTGGATTTGGTGCCATCCCGGGTACACACCCTGGATGGGACACCAGTCCATTGCAGCTCTATTGTCCTGTATTGTTTAACTCAAAGTTAATTCTTGGTTGGTGTCTTAGGCATGGTTTCCCCTAAAATATCATTTTACATACTTTTTTGATAGGCAGAGGTAGTACCTGGGCCAAGAGGATCAAGAGGGCAAAAGGTGGGTCACAATAGTTACAGTGCCTTGCAGAAGTATTCAACCCACCTAAAAGTCATCATCTGCAAAAATGCTGTATTCAACCCCTTTAGAGTACTTCCCCCATTCTTTTTGGACGGTTGTTCTGGTTGCTTGGATGCTTGTGGACCACAATTTTCAAATAGAGCCACAGATTCTTGATTGGATTGAGATATTGACTTTGACTTGATCACTGTTTAACAATCACGTTTTTGTGTTCAACCACTCTTTTGTTGCTTTGGCCTGTTGAATGGTGAAGTTTCTCCAAGCTTTCTTAAAGAATCTCCTTTATTTGCACCATTGATCTGTCCCAGATGCCCAGTCCCCACTGAGAAAATGCATCCCCACAACAAGATGCTGCCACCCCAATACTTCACTTTTGGGACAGTGTTTGTTGAAGAATGGGCAATGTTAGGATATTGCATTTTGAATTTAGTATTTTTTCATCTGACTTCAAAACATTTTAACTGGGTCACTCTGAACTCTAGACCACTTTGATGTGATTTATCTTCAGTAATGGATTCTTTCTAGCCACCCTCCCATACAGGCTATTTGTATGCAGAATTCTTGCTATCGTTGACTGGCGCACCTTCACTCCAATCTCAGCCAATGACCTCTGTGGCTTAAAAGTGATTATTGGCCTCTCTGTGACTTCCCTTACAACTTGTTGTGACTTCCCTTACAAATCCCTTCTTGCTCTGATGCCGAGTTTTGAGGGATAGCCTTGTCTGGGCACTAGCTGGGTGGTATGATGCACCTTCCATTTCCTCACAATTGATCCAGCAGTGCTTACTTGGACATCCAATCACTTGGATATTATTTTGTAGCCTTTTCCTATCTTGTGCATGTTTGTAACTTCTCTAATTTCCTTAGAATGCTCTTTGGTCTTCATTTTCAAAGCTTTCCTTCAGTTTCAGTCTGACCAATTGTGCTTGAACTAAGGGGGCTTTCATAAGGAAAGGTTAACTTTTTTAATGATTCACAGATAGACTAACTGTCAAAGTCAGTTGTGTCTTTATTATTATTGTTAAGGCAATATACATTATTTTCTTTGTAAACTTGAAACTGCCACAGCAATACTTTTGTAAACAGCAGTTTTCAATTAGTAATTTTTGTCATGGGATTTTTTCTTACATAAAACCAATAGCACTTTAAATTAATTTTGAGGTCAAAATTTGAGGTCTTTTAAAAATAGAATATGACACAGCACAAAATGCACAAGTGACATTTGCACTCCACATGAATTTGATGACTTTTAAGGGGGTTGAATACCTTTGCAAGGCACTGTTTGTGTGTAAAAATGCAACAGTTATACCTATGATCTCTAATGCCCACTTTATTTTCCTGTCCATCGGCTTATTCTACTGCTAACTGATTTGATCACAATTTTTTGTGGACACAGATATTATTGTTTACTATATTAGAGAAGTAAATTGTTAATATTATTTATAAAAGTAAATTAAGTTTATTATTATTATTATTATTATTATTATTGTTGTTGTTGTTAATAATAATAATAGTAATAATAATAACAAACGTTGATTATATTTTGTCAAACTATAAAAGAAGCATTTTTCTTGGTTAGCTGAAATATGAAATATGTTACATGTAAATATGAAAAATGTCAATTGCATTTTTGTAAATGCATACTCTCACTGTCCACTTTATTAGGAGCACCTGCACATTCATACAGTTATTTAATCATTCAATCATGTGGCAGCAGCACAATGCATAAAATCATGCAGATACAGATCAAGAGCTTCAGTTAATGTTCATATCAAACATCAGAATGGGGAAAATGTGATCTCTGTGATTTTATCTGTGGCAGGGTTGTTGGTACCAGTTGAACTGGTTTGATTATTTCAGAAACTGTTGATCTCCTGGGAATTTCACACACAACAGTTTCTAGCGTTTACACAGAATGGTGCGAAAAACAAAACAAAAAAAATTCTGTGAGCAAAGGGTCTGCAGGTTGAAACTTGTTGATGAGAAAAATCAGAGGAGACTGACTGACAGGAAGTCTATAGTAACTCAAATAAGCACTCTTTACAACCATGATGAGCAGAAAAGGATCTCGGAATGCACAACACATCAAACCTTTAGGTGGATACACTACAATAGTAGAAGACCACATCAGTTTCCACTCCTGTCAGCCAAGAACAGAAATCCGAGGCTATCATGGGCACAGACTCACCGAAACTAGACAGTTGAAGACTGGAAAAAGACCAGTCTAGTGAGTGTTGTGTGAGAAAATCCGAGGACATCAGCAGTTTATGAAATACTCAAACCAACTCATCTAGCACCAACAACCATGCCACAGATAAAGTCATAGATATCATGTTTCTTCATTCTGATGTGAAGCTCTTGATCTGTTTCTGCATGATTATTTGCCTTGCGCTGCTGTCACATTATTGGCTGATTAGGTAATTGCATGAGTGTACAGGTGTTCCTAATAATGTGGATGGTGATTGTACATTGTGAATTTATCTTTTTAAATGATGTCCTGCAGTGGTGAATAGCCTAAATTAACATAGTGTTTAATATGTTAAATACTTGGCCTTTATCTTTTCTCTCTGTTAGGGAGAGAGGGGAATGCCAGGGATACCAGGAGAGCCAGGAGAGAAAGGAGAACCTGGGGTGGGAATTCGTGGTCCACCTGTAAGAGTATTCTATATTATTAAATTATTGCCTCGATTGGATTTTATTTGGGGCATCAGTTTTACCAAAATACAAGTAAACAAATCACTATTGCAAGTTCTCTTACTAATTCTTTGGTTTAAGGGCTTTGTGATTATGATAGAATTAATTGAGATATATGATGCCTTCGGACTCACAGGAAAGCTGACTTCAAAGTAGACATTTTAAGGGTACAAATCATTGTCTTGTGAATCACTGTCCTGTGAAATGTGGCCAAATGATTTTTCCTGTTACATCTAAAGGGCATGATGGGACCAAAGGGGGAGCCAGGAGTAGAGGTACATTCTTAATGACGTTTATTGTTTCTCTGTTTTTCCTTACTGAATGCAGTGTTGCATAGATTAAGTACGAAAGATTGTATTAAGCTGATGCTTCTTTGTCTTAGGGTCCACATGGCCCTCCAGGTTTACAAGGTCCTCCTGGAGCCCCAGGAAGCGAGGTATCACTTGTCTAGTTTTGAATCTTATTTTTCACTGTCTTTCCCTGTTTCTCTTTCTCATTCTGAGCCATAAGATAAAATCATAGGTGCTGAACTAATTTTATAATCTATACACAAACTCATAAATTGTTTATCAAATCTGTAAGAAAAATAAGAATGTTATGTGCAATGTTGGCTCCTAATTTATTTGAAAACCACAAACAATAAACAAAACACTAAGTACTAAAATAGTACTAAACAATACATTTAAACAAAGTGCAAGACAAGACAACAATATACACTTAGACTTTATTAGGAACACCTGTACACGTACTTATTCATGCAACTATCTAATCAGCCAATCATGTAGCAGCAGTGCAATGCAAAAATTCATGCAGATACGGGGCTGCAGCTTTGGGTAATGTTCACATCAACCACTGATATTCGTAATTTTGCCTGTGGCATAATTGTTGGTGCCAGAAAATTTCTGCACAACTGTCTCTAGAGTTTACTCAGAATGGTGCAATAAAGAAAAAACATCCAGTGAGCGGCAGTTCTGCAAATAGAAATGCCTTGTTGATGTGAGACGTCAACGGAGAATGGCCTGGTTTGGCCTGACAGAAAGGCTACTGTAACTCAGATAACCACTCTGTACAATTGTGATGAGCAGAAAAGCATCTCAGTATGCACGACACATTGAACCTTGAGGCGGATGGGTTACAACAGCAGAAGACCAAGTCAGGTTCCACTTCTCTCAGCCAAGAACAGAAAGCTGAGGCTGCAGTGGGCACAGACTCATCAAAATTTACCTCCTTATGTTTCAACATCTCGAAGAATTGAGGCTATTTTGAGAGCCTTAGGGAGGATTTCCTAGTATTAGCTGTTATTAGTATTAGGAAATCCTAGTATTTCCCAGTGTTCCTAATAAAGTGCTCAATGAGTATAAAATTATGCTTACAAAAATACAGCTCATTTTACAAAAATAGAACCCATGTTATAATTTATTTGTATTTAATTACTATTAATTGAACATAGATTGGTAAATAATAAAGAAAAAATGTGGACAATTGTTGCACCAAAGACCTTACTCTTTATATTTGTGGTCAAACTCTCAATCTTAATGGGACCAGATTGATACTTTATTAAAGTTTATTTGTTAAACAAGTAAACTGGTTAGTTCAGATAGACTCATAGGCACTGCTGCTGATTGTGAGCTGTATTCATAGTTGAGTTAAGTGTTTGTAGTGAGTATATTGTGATTGTGAATCAATAATTATTGTTATCTGATTTCTATTACATCCCTCCATAATCTATGCGGTAATCTATACAATGGAGCTTGAAAGTTTGAGAACCCTTTAGAATTTTCTATATTTTTGCATGAATATGTCCCAAAACATCAGATCAGTCCAAAAGTAGACAAATTGAGCCAAATTAAACAAATAAGACAAATATATTATACTTGGTCATTTATTTATTAAGGAAAATGATCCAGTATTACATATCTGTGAGTGGAAAGTATGTGAACCTTTAAGAATACAAGTTAATTTGAAGGTGAAATTAGAGTCAGGTGTTTTCAATCATGGGATGACAATCAGGTGTGAGTGAGTGCCCTGTTTTATTTAAAGAACAGGGATTTATCAAAGTCTGATCTTCACAACACATTTGTCGAAGTATGTCATGGCACAAATAAAGGAGATTTCTGAGGAACTCAGAAAAAATAGTTGTTGATGATCATCAGGCTGGAAAAGGTTACATAACCATCTTTAAATAGTTTGGACTCCACCAATCCACAGTCAGACAGATTGTGTACAAATGAATAAAATTCAAGACTCCCCAGGAGTAGTCAACCAACAAAGATCATTCCAAGAGCAAGACGTATAATAGTCTGTGAGGTCACATAGGAACCCAGGGTAACTTTTAAGCAACTAAAGGCCTCTCCCACAATGGCTAATGTTCATGTTCATGTTCATGAGTCCATCATCAGGAGAACACTAACAACAGTGGTGTTCATTGCAGAGTTGCAAGGAGAAAGCCACTGCTCTGTGGGTCATGCAGCAAGACAATGACCATAAGCACACAAGTTGTTCTACCATGGAATGGTTAAAGAAGAATATAGTTAATGTTTTGGAATTGCTAAGTCAAAGTCCTGACCTTAATCCAACAGAAATGCTGTGGAAGGACCTGAAGCAAGCAGTTCAGGTTTCAGTTGCAGTTTCAGAAGAAACCCACCAATATCCCAGAGTTGAAGCTGTTCCCTTTCAAAGGGAACTCCACGTTGCGTTTAGCATTAACACTATGGGAGCGCCCCTCACGCGTATGACCGGCATCTGAAGCTTGTGTAAAATCATGCCTATTTATAGGCCTGCCATGATCAGGTGACGTGGCAATTAAGCGCGTCGCATGATAAATAATGTATATGGCACTTGTGAACCGTGCCATCAGCCTTATTATCTTCAGTGAGACTGCATGTCGGTTGTTTGCGTAAAGAAACAAAAAGACGCTTCATTTCCTTTCTATATTTTCTCAAAATCTCTGGACTTTTCTATTCCTTTAAAAAAAAGAGAAGAAAAAAGGAATGACAGAGAGAGAAAAATATGAGTGAGAGAATTCAGGAAGTGTGTTACGTGCTCCCGTTTCATCACGGGGAGTAGTGCACACTTTCTGTGTGAAGTGTCTAGAGCTGGAAAATGCGATGGCAGCCTCGAGAGGCTGCGCATTGTAACGCCTACATTAGGTACCTCCGCTCGCAACTCGCTCTCTTCTCGGAGGCCGAAGCGAGTTGGGTTTCAGAGCCTCACGGATCTCAGGTCTGGGGGATCTCTTATGGATCCAGAAGGGGAGCTGGAGATGGGCGCTGCTCTATCTCTTGCTCTCTCTTCCGGGTCCGGCTCTCCACTGGATCCTTCCACTATAGAAAGCCAAAAGGGGGGAAAAAACAGGAAAAACACACAAAAATAATAGTAATAATTCCTCTGTGACGCCGAGGAGCCAGAAGGATGTGCTAAAAACTGGGAGCAGCATATAAAGAGCTGCTTGAAGTGATTACTAAGGCTGGATGAGCCTTTTTCTCCCCAGTGAAAGTAAAGTCCCCTCACAATGCAGAAAACTCCCCTTTCTTCCAGAAGTGCATGACAAAATATCAGGCTTCTGGGGGAAAACCATGCATAAGCCGTATTTATAACCCCACAATGTTGGATTATTCGGCCATTGTGGGGAATGAACAGCATGGCTATTTAGCTATGCTGAAGGTAGAGGAGGCGCTTTCGAGCTACCTCTATCCATTGACGGCAGGTAATTTAGGGGGCCGGCTTTACCATCCAAGCCACCGTGTAAGGCCTACCATCCAATCCACCGTGTAAGGCCACCGTGGCATTGGTGGGTAAGGCCTATGCAGTATTAGTCTTGCTTGTGAGTCACTGCAGACAATGACAGTGTGGCCTACCAAGCAGACCTGCTGAGTGTGCTCAACATATGGCGGCATTCAGCCAGTTCCTTCCCTGTTGTGTTGAGTTCACCCGGGCATCCACGAGTGGAGCCCAGGCCAGCACTAGTACGAGGGAGACACAGAAGGCGAGTATGGCAGCCTGCCAACCCGCGCAGACAGCCAGGGGAAACGGGCGGCCACAGTCCCGGCCTGCTACTAGACCTGATCTGAGAATGGTCATAGAGGCCATGCAAACAAAGAAGAATGGTCCTGAGGGGCCATGGAGGCCATATCAGGGGACATGAGGTTTTTAGGGCAGTTAGCCCCCAGTGCTACTGTAGGGCCTCCCCTAGCCAAGGCTGTCCCAAGTTTTCAGTGTTCTCTGGTCAGTGAACTGTCACAGGGATACGAAAATTTATGCTTTCCCTCCAGTAGAATGTGGAATAGTTAACGTCACTAAAAGACCATCTGGCAGCGTGGAAACTACTGCCAAATGTGTCTCCATGGGTTCTGTCTACCGTAGAAAAGGGTACCGGGTCCAGTTTAGAGCTCGACTCCCCTGGTTCAGAGGTGTGCTCACCACAGTAGTCATCACAGACCAGAGCCCGACGTTAGAGCAGGAAGTAAGATCCCTCTTGGAAAAAGGGGCCATAGAACATGTACCCCGTTCCCTGAGGGAGGGAGGTTTTTACAGCCGTTAATTCCTGGTCCGCGAAATAATAGAGGCATATGCGGCCAATTTTAGATCTGTGTCATCTGAACTGTACTCTTTGGACATACAGGTTCAAGAAGCTGATGCCCAAATTTATCGCTCCACAGATTCAGTTTGAGGACTGGTTTGTGACGATAGATTTAAAAGGTGTATAATTCCACATAGAAATATCACCAGCTTTATCCCCTTGCACCTTCACAAAGTGCATGGATGTCATTCTGGCTCCATTGTGACTCCAGAGCATCCGTGTACTAAACTACCTGGACGGCTGGTTAATTTTACGACGTTCCAGGGAACTGGTGATTCAACATCGCGATGTAGTTCTTGTCCACATGAAGAGCTTGGCACTCAGGTTTAACCTCAGAAAAGTATGAGGGCATTTCAATGAGGGCATTTCTATCCCCAACATGCGTAGGGTCAATCCTATCAACACTGAGCAAGATCTGGATCTGGATCTTGGGAGACTATTGGAGCTTATGAGCCTATTGCACAGGAGACCGTTTCAGAGGTGGCTGAGAAGTTGGGGGTTTTGTCCAAGGATGAAACCTCTGAGAGTAATCAGTGTCATGCGGCGATGCCTAAGTGCTCTGAGAATTTGAGTGTCCCCTCTATCTCCTTAGTGTCTCCTTAGTGCAAGAAGAGGAGCACAGAGGTGGTATCATATATCGACCACCAGGGAGGATTATGTCGGCACCCCCTGTTCAGGCAGGTGCAACTAATTCTGCTCTGGGCAGAGGGAAAGTTTTGTCAGTGAGTGCAATGTACATTCTGGGCAACTGGAATATGGGGCAGACATCCTGTTGAGGCAGGGGCTGAGGCCCAGGGATTGGTGGCTCCATCCACAAGTGGTGGAATCCATATGGCGGAGGTTTGGCCAAGCGGGACTGCATGTGTTCGCCTCTGAGGAAACAACACACGGCCCGCTGTGGTTCGCCTCACTCCTCCCACACAATTAGGGCTGGACGCCATGGTGCACATGTGGCCGAGGAAACATCTGTACGCTTTTCCCCCGATCGATCTGCTCCCACAAGTTCTAGACAGTCTATGTCTGCTGCTAGTAGCACCTTATTGGCCAGCTCGAATATGTTTCTCAGAGATAATATCCCTGCTAGATGGCACTCCTTGGGAGATTCCCATCCGCAGGGATCCACAGTAGACCCAGTGAACTGTGCAATAGCTACAGTCCTGAAGTTCTTACAAGAACATTTCTCAGCGGGGGGGCTCCTTCTACAATCAGGGTTTACATGGCCGCCATTTCGGCCAGTCACTCCCCTGTTGATGCAACCTCTGTGGGACATCATCCTCTAACTTCGAGGTTTTTGCGAGGTGTCAGGTGGCTGGGACTTTCTGTGGTCCTGGAAGGTCTGTCAGCTGCCCCCTTTGAGCCCTTAGAGTCAGCCTCTGAGAAGCTTCTGACTCTAAAGGTAGCTCTTCTGCGGGCCCTGACGTCTCTCAAGCGAGTAGTAGATCTACAAGCTCTCTCAGTTGCCCCATCCTGCCTTGCCTTTACCCCTGGATTAGCCAAGGCCTTCCTGTATCCTATGCCGGATTATATTCCTACGATGCCTACATCTGCTGCCCAGCCTGTGGTTTTGCAGACTTTCTGCCCTCCTCTGTTCCTCACACTGGAACAAGAGAGAATGCTCCTACTATGTCCAGTAAGGGCTCTCTGTACTTACCTCCACCGCTCCGGCCAATGGTGTAAGTCGGAGCAGCTGCTGGTCTGCTTGGCGGAACAGTAGAGTTGTTGCTGTGTCAAAGCAGCGCATCTCTAATTGAATAGAGGAAGCTATCCAACGGGGTAGCCTTACAGAATGTGTGTTCTGCTGCAGGGTTGTCTATGCCACACACATTCATGCGATATTACAGCCTGGATATTCATTCCGCCCCGGGCTCGAATGTCTTGCACTGACCCTCGGGCTTGGGTCTTTTTGAACAGGCCATACCCTCGGTATGATGGAGTGTGTATTCTCGTTCCCATAGTGTTATGCTAAACGCAACGTGGAGTTCAGCAACTCAAAAAAACTCATAAAAAGTGTTATAAAATACATCCTACATCCAAAAAAATCACTATTTCCTTAAATATAAGGACTATTCCTTAAAGACTATTTCCTTTTCTTTAGTCTAAGTATTCTATATCTTTTTTGTGGTGCTACTGAAAAAAATTTGTCTTAAACCCTTCTACTAAAGAATAATCTGCTATCCTCAGAGGTGTGAACTACATATAGGTAACGTGCATATACTGATTGTGGCATGCATAAAATCAACTGAAAAACTGCATACTTACAGTATATCTTAATATGAGCAACTTTCCCTGAGTAAATATTGACATGACAAATATTGGGACTTAAGTCGGAAACTCTGTATACGGTCTTGTAGGTCAACTGTATGACCCATATGCAGTTCACTACACGTTCTTAATTAAAGTGATTCAAATCTACAGTATCTCACAAAAGTGAGTACACCCCTCACATTTTTGCAAATATTTGATTATATCTTTTCATCTGACTACACTGAAGAAATGACACTTTGCTACAATGTAAAGTAGTGCGTGTACAGCTTGTGTAACAGTGTAAATTTTCTGTTCCCTCAAAATAACTCAACACACAGCCATTAATGTCTAAACCGCAACAAAAGTGAGTACACCCCTAAGTGAAAATTTCCAAATTGGGCCCAATTAGCCATTTTCCCTTCCTGGTGTCATGTGACTTGTTAGTGTTACAAGTTCTCAGGTGTGAATGGGGAGGAGGTGTGTTAAATTTGGTGTCATCGCTCTCACACTCCCTCATACTGGTCACTGGAAGTTCAACATGGCACCTCATGGCAAAGAACTCTCTAAGGATCTGAAAAAAAGAATTGTTGTTCTACATAAAGATGGCCTATGCTATTATAAGATTGCCAAGACCCTGACACTGAGCTGCAGCACGGTGGCCAATACCATACATCAGTTTTACAGTACAGGTTCCACTCAGAACAGGCCTCAAATTTTTGAAGAATCTGATGCCATCCACCAGGATGATGAAGATGAGATGTGGGTGGACCTTCCAGCAGGACAACGATCCAAAGCATACATCAAAGGAAACTCTCAATTGGTTTCAGAAAAAAAAATCAAGGTGTTAGAATGGCCCAGTCAATCACCTGATTGATCCCACTGAACAAGATTTAAAGATAATATGTCTAGAAGAATGGGCCAAAATCACACCTGAATACTGTGGCTGATTAATCTCTTCATTCAGGAAGTATCTTGAAGCTGTCATTACAAACAAAGGCTTCTCCACTAAGTATTAAATACATTTTAGTTAGCGTGTTCAATACTTTTTTTTTTTTCCTGTGCCATTCCACTTTATTACACATAACTTTATTTATGGACTTTAATGTTTGGATTTCTTAATATGTCTGAATTTCTTGCGTTAATACCAAAGTCTGGTGACAATTTCATGCGAATAGCCTCATTGGAAATGTGTTTACTGAAAAAAATGTTGACGCGTTCAGTACTTATTTCCCCCACTAGTTGGAATCTAACCACTAATCTAACCAATTATCAGTTTATGCCTAGACAGTCTTACTTATGTGTTATAATTACAGCCATTTCCCATGAACTGAACAGAGCCAACAATGTCTTTTTGCAAGCATGTATCTGGTTGTTTATGCAGTTATTTTTCCCTATTAGTATCTGACTATGTCTTCTGCTGTTACATTAAGGGACCTCCAGGTCGTGAGGGCAGACCAGGACCTCCTGGTGAACCGGTGAGTTCAGTTCTCCGAGCATGTATGCAAATACAATTCTGCATTTAAAGATCCATATGTGGCATGAACCAGTCATGAAATAGATTGGACAGACCACAAGAAAATTAAAAATGTACAATTTAATAATTATGTGCACATGCTATGTAATACACTTAGTTACCAGTTTATGTTTACACACTGTACATTTTATCAGGTACAACTACTGTACCATATTCTTTTATTCATTGCTTACAGTTTGACAGGATAATCATAAGTCCAGCACATACTGCAGTCATCCAATGATTATTAATATTATCTCTTATTTTATATGAATGGGCCAACACCATTTATAGATTAATAGAATTAATTCTACAACAGTTAGTTCCGGTCCACTAATTTGATTGGTTGAGTGGCGTTCCAAGAGTGCTTATATTTCCTATAACTGCACGGGTACATTTCACTCTGCATGGCTATTGAACCAGTATATACTAATCAGAATGTGTGTGTAGTATAACTAAAATCCCGGAAATATTACAACCACCATTTTGGTATTGTCACGTGACCTTCGACGTCATCATAACGACAAAATGCACATCAGGAAAGTTAACTGAATTAGCTATTTTAATCTGGTTAACAGGTTGAGATTAATTTGTTACCATTCGCTTGGCTGTCTAAGGCATGATGGAGATCACAAAAAAAAGGTTTCAAGTGCTGTGACAACTGTTTCCCTGTTTAAACCTTCAAAAAGTTAACAATGTATTTGGGTATTGTTAAACAAGTCCTGTTTTAACCAAGGTTTAATACTTAAAAAGAGCCTACTGTCATGTATCAGGGAAGGAACTCTGGACTCCAGTTCCCAGCAGCCACTGCACCACACTCATCAGTCACATGACCACCTGCATGTCACTGTAGTCACTTCCTGTTGTGTTACAGGGACTGTCACTGCCAGTTTCACAAGTTTGGCGAGTTCTGGCAACATGGTTCTCAAACTAGCTGCGTTTACATTGACAACAATAATCCACTCTTAATCTTAAGACCATACACTAATTAAGAAACTACCATGTAAACAGCAATTTTTACATACCTAACTCACGTTCGCCTCAAACCTCCAGGGTCCGGGGTTTGAGCCCTGCCGTGGCCCTGTGTGTGCGGAGTTTGCATGGTCTCCCCGTGCTGCGGGGGTTTCCTCCCCCAGTCCAAAGACATGCATGGTAGGCCGATTGGCATGTCTAAAGTGTCCGTAGTGTATGAATGGGTGTGTGAGTATGTATGTGAGTGCCCTGCGATGGATTGGCACCCTGTCCAGGGTGTACCCCGCCTTGTGCCCGATGCTCCCTGGGATAGGCTCCAGGTTCCCCGTGACCCTGAAAAGGAGTAAGTGGTAGAAGATAGATGGATGGATGGGGTTCTACTACTGATTTTTGAATGAGTTTGTATGGGGGAAAGTTAATCAGAAAATTTTATCTGGAATTTCACATGATGTGGAAATGGTGATGAAAGTAATCACACACTCGCCTCCCACAATATTCCGAGGTATGATCCGTCTTTTTAAGTCAAACTGTGCGGAACTAGTTAGGATCAGAATATTTCATATGGAGATAGTAAATTTAAAAAACAGTGTCTCTGGTTCCCTGTTTGCTCTTCTAGACTATTTTTTTTAACATGAGTGTGGGATCAATTACCAAATTGGATTTACTGCTTCTGTGGACCAAGCTTACAATTATTATAAAAATAATAATAATGAGTACATGCCCACCACCTGGTATGGCAGCTGCTTCATACTGAAAGGGAAAGTCCTCAAAGGGTTGTTAAAACAGCTCAGAAAATCATTGGCACACACTTACCACCAGTAAAGAACATATACACTACACAGTGCCTCAGAAAGACAGAGCGAATCAGATACAACCACAGTGTCCTGTATCAGGAAACTCTGGACTCCAGTTCCCATCAGCCACTGCACTGCACTACATGTCACATGACCACCTGCACCTGATTCACGTTTCTGTTAATGAGCACTCTTGTGTGTATATATAGCCATTGTCTGCACTGTTTCTTGGTCTTTCGTTGTCTTAGACTTCTGTCTTCTATGTCATGGTGTTTTGTTTCATGCCACGGTGCTATGCCAAGTTGCCTTCGTGTCTTTGTTTTGTTGTATGTTTGTTTAATAAGTGTTATAATCTGCATTTTCTTCTGCCTAAACCTCGATAAGTGACACAGTCACCCTGCACAGGCACTTTTCTGCCCTCTGGCTCAGGACTATTTGAACACACATTATGCGATTCAGGAATAGTTTCTACCCCAATTCCATAATGTTCAACACACATTAATGTGTAATAACAGTAATGACACTGGGCACTTTGTGATAGCACTAATGTCACTTTGCAACTTGACAATGAGGCAATAATGACAATACAATAAGGCATAAAGTGACAAGTTGCAAAGTGACATTAGTGCTATCACAAAGTGCCCAGTGTCATTACTGTTATTACACATTAATGTGTGTTGAACATTATGTTATTGAACATTAAGCAATTGTTATTTTTTGTAATTCTTGTACACAGAAACATGCATAGCAGTGATGTATCTATTGTAATCCTGAATTGTCTATAGTGTGTGGAGCAGAATTCAAGAAAGTTTTTCATTGTAGTTGTACTGTACACATGACTAAACAACTTTGACTTTGAACTCTTTTTCTGAGGTTCTCAGAGAACTTCTTTTTGTGCCATGATACACTTCCACAGACATGTGTTGTGAAGGTCATACTTTGATAGATCCCTGTTCTTTAAATAAAATGGGGCTTTCACTCACACCTGATTGTCGTCCAATTGATTGAAATTGACTGACTCTAATTTCACAGTCAAATTAACTGCTAATCCTAGAGGTTCACATACTTTGCAGACTCACAGATATGTAATATTGGATCATTTTCCTTAATAAATAAATTAAGTATAATATTTTTTGTTTGTATTAACTCTTCTAATGTTTTCTTCTTTCAGACAGCACTGCCAATTGTTGGAGATGTTGGCTCACTTCTGAAGGTATTGTGTTTTTCATAGTCTCTCTAGTTGTCTTGTAAGTATGTACTCGGTTCATACCAAGGTCTTTGTCTATATTATTCTATAGAGACAATATTCATGATTGACTAAAACAGAGGTTTTACAACAACAAGCAGGCTAAGACAGTTCAGTTTCATTTGAAAAATTCAAGCATGATGTCCTCTTATAATTATTAGAATTTTTCTTACTAGGGGTTAGTACATAAGAATTATAATGGTCATGTTTCTTAAAGTAATCAGTCTCATAAAATTATATGGATGTTAATATTCAAGGCTTTAGATATTAGTAAAATAATTCACTATAATTAATTAATCGATTAAATTCATTAATAATGTAAATTGCCTTAAATAAACTATTATATCATAATTATTAATTAAAAATAATAATAGTGACAAAGTTTTAGAGTTCTTCAATGGTAGTTTGGCTTCAGTTTTGATCTGAAGGACAGCAAACACAAGAATAGAGTAATTTTTATTGACCATTTAAATCAGCAAAAACAGGTAGCGGTGCATTATAAAAATGGCAGTGAATGTTTTAAATGAGTAGATATTTGTGTGTGTATAAACAATATTGCTGCCTCTTGTCAGTCAGCTTTAATCATGGGGGCTTAATTTATTCAGACAGCTCTAACGTATGTTTTCATGGATTTGCATGAAATTTGAAACATACTTTATATGCATTACAAGATTTTGAGATCATGTGCAAAGTGACAAAAACAAGCTTAATAAACATGTCAGTTTTCAGCAGGTATGTGACAGGGTAAACAGTGAGCTGTTGTTAATAACTTAAAAATATTGTCCCTCTAAGGACACCCTAATAACTGATACAGTCTCACTCAACCTGGCCTCTAGAAGTGCTATCTTTTGTAAAATAAGGGGTTCAGTGAAAGTTCTTTTTTGCGAGGTTTTGTTTCCTTTTAACCCTAAAAATGTCTTTTTGACCATTTAGCTCCACCCACTCAAATGTTTGATAATGTGCAATACTGCAGCATACACATCACATTTTTTCCATTAAGTCACATACAGGCAATAGTGTAAAACATGTCAGCATAATTCCTGAGTCCTCCTAAATCATTTTGCTTTATGGTTTAATTACTTTTCTCTGATATACTTTCTGCCATCTTTAATTAAAGATTAGGATCTTTAATCTTTAATTAAAATAAATAAATAAATAAAACTTTTTCCCCAAAAGCAGTCCTAGGCCATTCATCCAATGCATAAAATATCAAATTTATCAAGTAGAAAGGTTGCTGACAAAACCATACCGAAACAATTTGGCCACTACAGGTCAATGAAATTTTAGCCTATTGCATGTACTGTATGTGCTAAAATAGCTGTATTTTCTGATTGCAAATTCAAATTTAGCATAACTTTACAATACCTGGACAGTAGGACACTCTCTAGCCACCCTTTAAATTTCATAACAGTAGTGGCTGCTATAACTAATAAATGCACATATCTATTCACCGATCTGATATATGAGGATGAAATTTGCTTAGCTTTTTTTTGTAAAAATTTAAAACTTATGTGAAGTATTTTTCTAATTAATATATTTGAGGAAGAAATACGGCTTCTCAAAAACTGCATGTTCAGGAAATGGCAAACTTTTGGACCCTGAGCTGTGTGTGAGTGTGCATGTGTGTGACTTTAATAAGCCAAATGCATAATACCCTTGTGAAAAAATCCTAAAGGATTCCAATAAGGAACTTGTACAGGATTATCATTAGAATTTCTATCATATTTTGGAACCATTCCTATAAAATTCCTATAGAAATTGTCTTTAGGACAAGATATAAATATCCTGTAGGACCACTTCTATAAGATTCTTTAATGGAATCCATTTGGGTTCCTATCTAGATCTATATGGGAATTCAATGTGATGTTTTTAAGAATCAGCGCATTTATCAAAATTGCCATATTCACCATATAAGTTAAATGACATGAAAAAATTTGCAAAAAAAAGTTATCCAATAGCAATTGGGCTAGTGTGAAAATGTATTTGCCCCCATAGTTACTAATTCCCCAATTCTATGAAACTGCATTCATAATGGAGTTCAGCTGGACTAGGCGTGACCAGCCCTGATAACTGGCAGCCCTGTTCAATCAAATCAACACTTAAATAGAACTTTTTCAACAGCATGAAGTTGATTAAAAGGTCATGCCAAAGTTTAAATAAATTCCAGAAATGTTGAAGAAGAAGGTGATTTCAAAGCTATTTCAGAGGCTCTGGGACTCCAAAGGACCACAGTGAGAGCCGTTATCTCCAAATGGAAAAACTTTCCCAGAAGTGTCCGACCTTCCAAAATTCCTCCAAGACCATGGCAACTACTCTTCCAAGAAGTCACAAAAGAGCCAAGGACAAGATCGAAGGAACTACTGTCTTTGAGGTCCTTGTTTTGTGTGAGGGGCTGCCCTATAAAATGCACACAGTGTCTTGTTACTGATAGTCTAATCTCCTTAAGAAAGATGTGTTCAAGTGATCCATGCCCAGTCATAAGTTTCAGAGGACATGGTGGAGGGAGTGCCCATGTGTCAGGGTCTGGACAGCTTGCAATCAGTGAAGGAACAATGAATTAAAATTAATCAAGAACTTTTACAGGAGAATATCTGGGTAGCACGTAATCACATGAAGCTTAATAAAAGTGTACCCACTTTATCCTGGTTAAGGTTGTTGTGGATCTGGAGTCTATTCCAGGAACACTAGAGCGTTGGAGAGCTCAACCTGGATGAGACAATAGAGCACCATCTGTACATAACAAGAGGCAATCTTGTACGGCCAATCCACCTACCAGTATGTTCCTGTGAGGTGGGACAAAATTGGAAAACCCAGATGAAACACAGGGAGAAAATGAACCTTCACACCGACTGCAACCCAAACTCAGGATCAAACCTGGAGCCCAGCTCTGGGAGTGTATATACACTCACCATCCACTTTATTAGGAACATCTGTACACCTACACATTCATGCCAGTTATCTAATCAGTCAATCATGTGGTAGCAGCTCATTGCAAAAAATCATGCAGATACAGGTCAAGAGCTTCAGTTAATGCTCACATCTAACATCACATAGGTAAAAAATGTCATCAATCCACTGGAACTCGATGCCTCTTTGCTGTTAGAGGGTGTAGTTGCAAAAGAAGCATGCTGCTTATACACATGGATGAGCTGATTAGCATTGTACACCTGACACCTATTTACTCTGCTAGATTAACAAGCTCTCTTTCACTGCGTTTACATGAGCTGCGTTTACATGGACAATAATAATCCACTCTTAACCCGATTAAGACCATACTTTGATTAAGAAACTACCATGTAAACAGCAATTTTTACTTACCTTAATCTAATTAAGGTCATACTCGAATTAAGCTCTAATCGAATTAAGACAGGTGGAGTACTCCTGTTTTAGTCGCACTATGGACGTGTATTACAGATATGTAAACACCTTAATCACATTATTATCTTAATCAGAGTAAGGTCAATAATTAGATTACTGCTGTAAACGTAACTTTACTGCTGGTAAACATAGTCTTTGTGTGTGCCCCTCTCTCTTTAGATATTTAGTGTGGTCTGAGCATAATTTGGTGTGAACCTGAGTTTGACAAGGCAGAGGTGCAGCCAAATTTCATTGATCAAAACACTTTTTACTTTCTGCCATGAAAATTGGAGAAAATGAATGAGTGGTTAAAATGTAAAGAAAAAAAAATCTTGCTATCGTAGTCCCACATGATTTGCTGTCTTTGGTTAATAAGAGGGAAATAATTCAGAAACCTAATATGTTGTGCCACAAAATTGCCCATGAAATAGCCTATGCTCAGTATATTTAAAAATGTAGAGTAAAAAAATTAAGTAAAATATTCATTACATCAAAATCATTGTGTTTTTATCTTATTCAAATAGAATAGTGAAGATGTGGGTGTGGTTAAATGACAGTGCAGAATGTGACCTACAGAGTGTGTTAGTGAAAGTTTCATATACATTGTCTGCTTTTGACAGAAATTTGATATCAGAGAATCATAAATACAAAGTTTCATGAATTTTCAGAAAATGTTATGGCTCCCAATGTTTACCTAATAGAACTGGCACAAAGAATCGTCTTATTTGCAAATGAAACATCATTAAAACATACCAAATTATGTTTTAACATTTGTTTTAATATAACATAATTATGTGTGTTTCACAAAATGTCAGTAGGAAACAGTATTTATTTCCTTCACTGGTTGTTCAACTTACTTAGGCAACTATGAATAAAAAATAAATGGCCAGGACACAACATCTGCTTGTACTGGGTGCCAGGGCTAATGATTTGTCCACTACTGCTCAGATAAAGGGAAAGAAAAGCATGGTGTGGCCATAGGCTTACAATTGAATTATTTGTAATGCGTTTCCTTTCAGGTACTTGCAGTTATAAGTAATTAATGATGAATTAATGATTCTGCTGAGAAACACTTTGTGCTACATGCAGGTGCAGATTATTAGGCACACAGATTAAAGTACCACAGCATTCATTGTATGAAATTACACATATCGTGTGTGTGTGTGTGTTTGTGTGTTCACTTATGTTTATTGTGACTGTAGAATGCCTGCAGTGTGTGCCAGATGGGAAGACCAGGATTACCTGGACAGAAAGGGGAGAAGGGAGCACCTGGAGCTCCTGGTGGAGTGGGCATTCAAGGAGACAAAGTAAGTGTCTGACCAAACAAAAAACTATCACAGACTAAACTAACACCAACTTCCAATACTTTTATAGTTACTCTAACAGTAAAACAAAATCTTTTGTAGCCTTTGTTTTGTTTGAAAATGGGAAAAAATTCGAGTACACAATCCCTATTTGTTCTGTTTCATAGTGTAATCAAGGTCTGAGAGGCCCACATGGTAACCCTGGAAAAGAGGGTCCTAAGGTAAGAACAGACAAAGCTTTGACTATAATTTGTCTAGCTTATTTTCTGTATGTATGCATGTGTGTGTGTGTGTGTGTGTGTGTGTGTATATATATATAATATATATGGACAGATATCTGGTTTACAGAAAACATCACTCCATGCAGCTCAAGGCATGTTTAAGGGACTTTCATCCCTTAAAAAAATATGTGAATGTTTAAATCAATCATACAATGTGCCATCAAAATCATTTTCCACATCCTGGCTTTTGGCTTCAACTGTGTTGTGTGTCCCTTCAGTACTCTCTGACTTACAAACACACACACACTACCCATAAACTGCTTGCACTTCAGAGCACGCAAATGAAACACTATCACAAACCTCATGTTATCTTGCGATTGGAGGCGGATGCCTTATATTTGGGAACGGAATCATGTGATAGAGTTCTGGGAGGGTAATTATACCGAATCATTCAATGTCAGACTTTGGCTCAGGCATTTCAGAATGACAAAAACAACAAGCATTGCCACTGTGCTGTATAAGTTGGCCACATGCACTGAATATCCAGTCACGTCAGCCAATTATCCAATCACATAATTTGTTGAGGAAAAAGTCACATGACTTATTTGAAGTTCAATAAGGAATTTATTTGGTAAATGTGTTTCCATCGTTTTTTCTGAGCATGTCTTCTTGAGCTGCTTTAATTCTTATCAAATTAGAAAATATCTGCCTCACTTGAGCCTCATAAGTTTTTTTATGCACATTTTGGAGATTTTATTTGCATCTATTCATTCCATCCAGCGTTTTTAAAAAATGCGATATTCCAAAATTCGCATAAAAGTATGTGGATGGAAATATGGCTGCTGCTGATCTAAAGTTAAAGGCACAGACAGGAGCAGTCTGGCTGTGCTGTTGCACACCTAATGTATATGTCAATAATCAAAGGACCTTATTTTAAAAGCTCACACAGCTGATGTTATTTTTCATTTAGTTGTTAGTTTGACATGCTGTGCTAACATCTAAACAATAAGTTCATATTACATTTTAGACTCAATATTGTCTGTTTTTGTTCTATTTCACCAGCAAAAATATTTCCAAAAAATGCCACAGCAGGTCCTACTCCTTTTTCCTCCTAATTTCTTTTGTTCAGACAGGAGATTTATGTTATTTATTTTATATATTTTCAAAAGGGAAAACGTTTTTACACATACTACTTTTTTTTTTTTTTTTTTTTTTTTTTTTTTTTTTTTGATCATAGAATTTTTATTGGAAATTTGCATTTTACATATTATAACAACCCCAACAAAACAATCACAGCCAAAACCAAAAGAAAGGGGGAAACAAAAAACAGTAACAAACAAACAACCAGAAAAACAAAAACAAACAAACAAAAAAAAGTGAGTATACCTCTCCTCAATCCACCTCCAGGGTGCGTACATCATTGAAGTAGGTAATAAATTGTTGCCATTTTCCCAAAAATGATTCACCCCTGCATCTGATGTTATACTTGAATTTTTTCAAGTTTTAAAAAGAACAGAGTTCCAAAAGTTCTGCAGTTTGGGACAGAGTGCAAACATATGACTGAGGTTACAGGGCGAAAGTCTGCATTTTTCACACGTCAGGAACATTGGGATATATTTTAGATAGTTAACTCCTAGACAGGTGAGCTCTATGGACCGCTTTAAATTGTATGAAACCAAGTCTAGCACAAGACGTGGTGGTACGTATATTATCTAACGCTCTGCCCCAGTAATCATCCTCAAGCTCTAGGTCTGTCATATATCAAGGAGGTAAGTCTGGACTTCAGTTCCCATCAGCCACTGCACTGTACAACATGTCACATGACCACTTGTACCTGAATCACATTTCTGTTAAATGAGCACACTTATATATAGCCATGGTTTGCACTGCTTCTTTGTCTTTCCTTTGTATTAGACTACCGTGTTCCATGTTCCCGTGTTTTCTTTCATGCCACAGTATTTTGCCTAGTTGTCTTAGTGTCTTTGTTTTGTTCTTTGATTGTTTAAATAAATGTTGTATACTGCGATTGCTTCCGAGCCCATCCTTGATTCGCGACAAGGCCCAATTCCTCTTCCCAAGCACTAATGGTTTTGATATTGTAAGAATCGTCCTGTGACCAGATTGTTGCATATATCCGTGAAATAATGCCGCCCTTATGTTGGTTCAGCTTGAACACCTCTTCCCATGCAGACTTTGTAGGTAACGAGGGAAAACCAGCGAATAGGGAGGAGACACAATGCCTAATTTGAAAGAAATGGAATAGGTGAGACGGAGGCAGGCTCAATGATGAGGATAATTCAGAAAAGTTTGCAAACACATTATAAATTAAAAGATCCTCAAAGCATTTCAGACCCTTCTTTTCCCAAAAAGAGAATGTGGAATCTATAAAGGAGGGGGGAAAGAGGTGCTTATTACGTATTGGTGCCATGGTTGAGGCCGAGATGGATTTAAAATGACGGCGAAACTGAGAGGTACATACTATTGGACTATCCGTGTATTGTAAAAGGGGTATAGGAAGGGAGGACACATTGAGACCTCACCATAGCAGGGAGGGAGGTTGAAATATAAGACTTTGTTTCTTAGTGGCACCATGGAAGAGAGGGGGCCTGCACCCAAAGCACCAATTTCTGAATATTAGCCGCCCAATAATAATACATGAAATTGGGCAAGGAGAGGCCACCACTTGGTTGACTCCTTTTGAAGTGAAAATTTGGAAACCCTGGGAATTTTTCCTGCCCATATAAAAGAGGAGATTAATTGGTTTATATTCTTGAAGAAAGATTTGGCTAAAAACAAAGGGATGGACTGGAAAAGGTAGAGGATTTTGGAAGAATGTTAATTTTCACCGTGTTTATTCTACCAAGAGGGGATAATGGTAGAGCTGCCCATCTTTGAAAGGCTGACTTCATGTATGAAATTAAGGGTGTAAATTTTGCCGCCATTAATGCAGAATAGGAACGGGTGACATTAACTCCGAGATATTTGAATTTTGAATCCTCCAAATGAAAAGGTATTTCAGTTTGTTTTATTTTTTGGCCAGATTGGTTTATGGGGAAGCATTCACTCTTTTGTAGGTTCAGTTTATACCCGGAAAATTTCCAAAAGTCATTTAATATGCGTATTATCTCTGGAATAGATGCAATTGGATCTGTAACATAAAGTAGTAAGTTGTCAGCATATAGGGCTAATTTATGTTCAATTCCTTTGTGAATTATACCCTGAAATACAGGAAGAGTTCTAAGCGTTATCAAGAGAGGCTCAATTGCTATGGCAAAAAGTAAGGGAGACAGAGGACATCCTTGACGCGTACCCCGTGACAAAGTAAAATAGCCAGATTTAGCATCCTTGGTATATATGGAAGCTTGCGGTTCCACATATAATAAATGGATCCATGATGTCAGTTCATCCCCAAAGCCAAACCACTTTAGCACCATAAAAAGATTCTATCCTATCAAACGCCTTTTCTGCATCCAAACAGATGACCACTTCAGAGGAGTCGCTGTTTTGTTTTGAATACAAAATACTAAGTAGAGAACGAATATTAGAAAAGGAATGCTCTCCTTTTATAAATCCGGTTTGCTCCTCTGAAATAATGCTAGGGAGAATCCCCTCTAAACGAGAGGACAAAAGTTTGGCTAAAATCTTGACATCACCATTGGGTAGGCTAATAGGTCTGTACGAATTACATAATGTTGGGTACTTCCCATCTTTAAGCAATAGAGTTATAGATGCTTGTCTCAATGTTTGTGGCAGCGTACCTAGTTCTAAGGATTCCTCGAATACAGCCAGAAGTAATGGGGCCAATGTAACATGAAATTTCTTATAAAAAGGGCCAGGTGATTTCTTAGAATTGATTGAGTTAAGGCCTTTAGAGTTTCCCAAAGTAAAGAGTAAGAGTTTGATCAGTTTGAATCAGTTTGATTAGTAAGAAGAAAATCATCTATCAAAGTAGAAATATACTTGAAAAATGCTGAATCAGATAAAAGTAGAGAATTAAGCTTCCATGGTGACGAAAGGCGTGACGTGAAGGTAGAAGAATGTCAAGACTTAAAGGAGCATGGTCTGAAATAACAATTAGTAGATATTCAGAGTTTACAACACGAGAAATTAGAGAGTTATTAATAAAGTAATCAATGCGAGAAAAAGATTTATGTACGTGAGGGAAAAAAATAATATTTTCTCACTGTGGGGTTAAAATACCTCCACAGATCAATGTAACCATTCTGAACCATAAACTCAGAGAACACCTTTGCCATTGCAGAGGGAGCCTTTGTAACAGAGCTAGATTTGTCCAAAACTGGGCCAATAACACAATTTAAATCTCCCCCAAATATCAAGAAATGTGTGTTCAAAGCAGGAATTTTTGACAACAAATTATGAGCAAAAGGAGCATTATCAAAATTCGGGGTATATACATTCACCAAAAGTACTGGCGTCTGTGAAATTTACCCTTCCACAATAACATATCTACCATTTACATCAGAAACAACTTCATCAAAAGAAAAGGGCACAGTCTTACTTATCAGGATAGAAAATCCTCTGGACCTGGAATCAAAATAGGAGTGGCACATATGCGATGCCCAGAGAGCTTGGAGTCTGCGTTGATCCCTGAGACGGAGATGAGTTTCCTGAAGAAATGCAACGCCAGGTTTTTGTAGTTTTAAATGTGTCAAAACCTTGGATCATTTAATGGGACCATTCAGACCTTTCACATTCCAACTTAGGAATCTGATCGAGCTTCGGGTATTTTCCATCAATTTAGATTAATACAGAGAGGTTGATATCAATAGGAAAGGGAAAAAAACACAACAACACAGCATCCCGAAAACTGCACATTTCTCTCACGCAAGCTGTTTCTCACCGCAGCGAAGGCTGCCCTCCTCTTAGCGACACTGGAGTTGAAGTCAGGAAAGATGAAGACCTTACGACCCTTATGGAAAAGTTGATTCCAATTCCCGTGTCAAACAACTTTTTCTCTGTTGTGAAAGTAGTGAAACCGCACAATCATCACTCTGGGCCTTTGATTCTCTCGCTCCTCCGAGGGCGCGGGGCCAATACGGTGCACTGTATCCAGCAATGGAGCGGTTGGAAAGATTTCCGATCCGAGAACATCCTGGAAAAATTTTTACATAAACGTTACCGGATCGCTCCCTTCTTCTTGTTCCGGAATACCGACGACCCGGAGATTGCTGATCCTCCACTTTATCGGTGAGTTGTGTGTTAGCCGAATTTAGCTTTAGCACCGTCTGTTCCAGCGCTACAATGTGGTCACTGTAATCGTTCACGTGCTGGTCAAGCTCGTCAATATGCTGTCCTTGTAATTCAATGCCCGATTTAAAACTCTCAAAAGACACAACAACTGGGGCCAGAGCTGAGTCAATAGCTGCTTTCACCTGTACTGCGATGGTAGATGTTAGCTCCATGATCAAAGTGGTGCATAGGTTTTCCAGGTCAAACGGTAGCTTGTCGCCTTGACTCATCATGTTCGGTGAAGATTTAGGTTTCCACAGTCTTTCAGAAGCCATAAGTCCTTTCTGGTTATACTTGTAGACAGAGTAATTGAAAAAGAACGCACCAAATGTCTTAGAAAAGATTCAGGTTGCCTGAAAAGCACAATTAAAAGATAAAATGCTTGGGAGCTCACTCCACGTGTGCCTTCTCACTCACATGCTCAGCTGGACTCCCATACTTCTATTTTTAAGAAATGGTTTCAAGGTTAAAATATAATGAAGTGTTTGTTCAACCAAAAAAAAAAAACCCTTCTGTTTTAATTCTTTAAGGGTTATTGTAAAAGTAATTGGATAATTGACTGATAAGTTTCATGGCCAGGTGTGGCCTGTTTTCTCATTATTTCATGACAAATTAAGGTCTGGAGCTGATTCCAGACTCACTATGCGGTCTAAAGAACTGTTGATGCAAGTGAAGAAGGCCAGAAAAACCAAAACTACCTATCAGAGAGATAGAAGAAAATTTAGACGTGTCCAAACAATTTAGTACATTCTTAAAAAGAATGAATGAACTGGTGAGCTCAGCAACACCAAAAGGCCTGGAAGACCACGGAAGACATCTAAAGTGGGTGATTGCAGAATTCTTTCCTTGTTAAAGAAAACCCCCTTTACAACATCTAGCCAAGTCAAGAACACTCTGGAGGAGATGGGTGTATCATTGTCCAAGTCTACAATCAAAAGGCACCTTCATGAATGTAAATATAGTTTACCGCAAGACACAGCACTCAAGAACATATAGGCCGGAGTAGACTTGCTAAAAAATTTTTTTTAAAACACTTTAAAAATAAATAAATAAATAAAAATTTTAAAAACCCTGCCAGTTCTTCAATCACATATTTATTGCTTCATTTCAAATCCATAACTTTAAATCCGCTGATGGGTAACATGTTGTTACAAGGGGTGGGATATATTAGGCAGCATGTGAACGCTCAGTTCTCTAATTTCATGTGTTGGAAGCAGGAAAAATGAGCAAGCAAAAGGATCTGAGAAACTTTGACAAGGGCCAAATTATGATGACTAGACGACTGGATCACCACATCTTCAAAATGGCAGGTCCTGTGGGGTATTTCTGGTATGCAGTGGTTAGTACCTACCAAAAGTTGTCCAAGGAAGGAAAACTGGTGAACCAGGCTCATTGATGCGCATGGGGGCAGTGATGGCTAGCCCGCCTGGTCTGCTAGCCTGCCTAAAATTGCTGAAAAAGTTAATGTTGTCGATGACTGATGTACTGTGTGTTCTGACACCTTTCTATCACAGGTTGCTGCATATGGGAGCACTGATTTATTTTTGTTCCTGAAATAAAAAATGAGACCAAAGAGGAAAAGATTAGCAGCATGTGTACAGTGTCATGGTGCATTTTTCCCTGATGCTTTCCCCATACATAAGCACATCAATGTAAAATCAGTGGTTAACAAACTGTCCAGAACAAACTCTCTATGAACAAGTCTAAACATGTCAAAAACACTGTCATCATTGTCTTAATGTGTGATTTGACCTGATATATACATTTGTAGGAAAATACATTTTATATATATATATATATATATATATATATATATATATATATATATATATATATATATATATATATATATATATATAATTTATTTGTCTTACAAATAGTTGCATTGTTACACTGTGCTTCATTTTTATTAATCAATGGGCATGGAAGCAATATTATAAAGAATGTTTATAATATAAGAAGACTTATCATGCAGTATGCTAAATCTGAGTGATTATTCTTTGAGAGTTGAAGACATGATGTTATGGGTGAGTTTAAGATATGAAAACTTTTTGATCAAAACCATTGATTAGTTTGGACAACTTACAGGGCGTGAAGGGGGAGAGGGGGTTTCCTGGCCCAATCGGGGACAAAGGTGATGAGGTGAGTAGGATAGACTGAGAGAAGGATTTTGTGATTAAATTAGTAAGGTTCTTTTGACATAATGATGTCATGATTATACCCAGGGTTCTCCTGGTGTTCCAGGACTCCCGGGTGCAACAGGTCAAAGTGGCCCTCCTGTAAGTATCTGCATGTGTCTTTCATTTTTAAGATGAGGTCCTTCTTAACAGTGAATGCAAAAAGATTGTATTATTCTAAGGTTATGAGGAAACCAAGTATTTTAATTCATGGGTTTACTCAATTTAATTCATTTGTTCATTTCTGATTATCACAGTATACAAAAAAATATTGTCAACTCAAATTATCTTGTCCAGAATTAATTCTGACCTCCTTACCTCCAGCAATCAGTGAGTATGCCCTGGTTGTAAAATAATAATCCCCAAAATTTTACACATAATCCAGTTAGGGCTGCACGATTGTTGATCATCACGATTATTTTTGATCAATATTGAGATCACAATTATTTATCATGATTATTAATTGATTTTAGGGACAACATATTTTTATTGCACTTTCACTTTTAACTAAACAGACCGCTGCTTTCACCTCCATGTTGTGCTACATTCCTGCTAATGTACAAATCTTTTGCATCAAATTAGACTGGTCCTTAAAATGAATCATCTCATAGAAGCAAAATATAAATAAAATTGTACCCAAAATATAGTATAATTAAAAATAAAAATGCCATCAACCAAATGAAAATATGCAATCAAATATAAAAATATGCAACCAAATCAAAACAATTCAGGTGTATGCAGAAAAGGCAATAACAGTGTTTACAGGAGGAGAGACACAGCCAAATCACCCAATAGAGTGGTGCAGGGATGATGTCATTTTGTACCGGAACCCGGACGTTAGCATCACACTGATTCCCGCAACAAAAACCAAATAAGATTTTCCCATAAACTTTTGGATTATTGCAAAAAATCTCATTAAATGACAGATAGCAACCACCTTTTTCAACATGCGTAAAAGCTTTTTAAAAAAATTAGTGGGGTTTTACTGGCGTATTTTATGTCGTAGTATAAAATGTGAAAATATTTTTAGCTTGTGTTCACCACAGACTTTATTTCAGGCTTTTAACCAAAATCCCATGTAAAAAAAAAACCCCGTTGACTTCAGGACAATGGAACTGTAAAGGCTAAAATGCTAATTCGTTTCCGGGTTTTGGCATTACAAAATGACGTCATCATAGAGTCATCCCTGTGCCACTCTATGGTGACTGTCTGTAAGTTTAGGAAGTGCTTGATTTGATATTCAGTGGAGTTTTCTATGAGCAGAGGACGAACTTTAAACGTCAATATTGCAGTCGATATTGTTCATGTAATTGTGGGACAGTATTGAAAATGCTAATAAAAACAAAGAGGAGTGATTTTGTAAATGTACTTTGACTTGTATTTAAACAGAACTGTATAAAGACAATGTATTTGATGTTTTACCTAATCAACTGCATAGCTTTTTGAAGATAAACATTTATTTTGAAATTGATGCATGCAACACATTCCAAAAAAGTTGGAACAGAGAAAGGATAAGTCTAGGCTCGCCAATCTGCCGGATGTGTCAGTGAATAATCCAACACTTTGTGAACAACATTCCCCAAAGACAAATTGGTAGGATTTTGGGCATTTCACCTTCTGCAGTGCACAATATAATTAAAAGCTTCAAGGAATCGAGTCAGATCTCTGTGCCTTAAGGGCAAGGCCGAAAAGCACTTCTGAATGCAGGTGATCTCCGATCCCTCAGGCGTCACTGTCTTAAAAACCATCATGAGTCTATAATAGATATCCTGACATAGGCTCGGGAATACTTTGGTAAACCTTTGTAAGAAAACACCTTTCGCTGCAGCATCCACAGATGCAAGTTAAGGCTTATCTCTATGCAAAGCCATACATCAACACTGTCCTTCTCTGACTTCTCTGGGCTCTGTCTCATCTGAGATGGACAGTAGCACAGTGGAATTGTGTTTTGTGGTCTGACTAGTCAACATTTCAAATAGTTTTTGGACAAAACCGCCGTCGTGTTCTCCGGGAAAAGGACCATCCAAGCTGTTATCAGCGTCAGGTCCAAAAGCCAGCATCTGTCATGGTATGGGGGTGTGTCAGTGCCCATGGCATAGGTAACTTGCACATCTGTGAGAGCAGGACAACACCAAACCACATTCTGTCTGGATTACAAGTGCATGGTTATGTAAGCAGAGAATGCGGGTGCTAGCATGGTCTGCCTGTAGTCCTGACCTGTATCCGATTGAGAACGATTATGAAGCACAAAATAAGGCAATGAAGGCCCTGCAGAGTTGTGCAGCTGAAGAAATGCATAATGGATGAATGGTGGAATATTCTGCTTGCTAAACTTAACTAAATGGTGTCTTCAGTGTCCAAACGCTTAATAAGTGTTATTAAAAGAAAAGGTGATGTTACACAGTGGTAAAAAGTCGACTGTCCCAACGTTTTTGGAGTGTGTTGCAGTCATCAGATTTGAAATGAGGAGTGTGTATTTTCAAATATAAATTAAATCCACAAAGTAAAACATCAAATAATGTGTTTTCAATACAGTACAGGGTGAATTGAATTTTCAAATGACTCTTTTTGTTTTGTTTCTTTGCATTTTCCATACATTCCCATCTTTTTCAGAATTGGGGTTGTATACGTTTTGTAAAAAAATTTTACCTCCTGAATACACATTTTTTGTGTATTTTTACAACTATATCTGTTTGTTTGTTTGTTTGTTTGTTTGTTTGTTTGTTTTAAATTGTGTAACAATAACTTTTTTATCTTTAGAGGACTGTTTTTGAACCAGCCATGTTGGTTGGGGCACATGATTCAAACAAACATGTACCAAATGTGGATGTACTGATTCTGGAAGTAATCAATACAAAGGCTTACATGGATTCAGATTTAGATTTACTGTTACATTGCAATTTACACAGTTACCAAGTAAAGTATAAAAGGCAAGTGAAATTCTTATTTGCAGAGAACCAACATCAAAGGAGAAAAACTATATATATTGACATACACACTGGTTCTTGAAAGTTTGTGAACCCTTTAGAATTTTCTATATATATGTTTAAATAGCTTTCAGGGAGTAGCTTTCAAGCTAAATTTCATTTTGGCTAGACTCAGGGCTGGAAATGGGGTGGATGTGGGGGGACTGAATCCGGGAAGTGAATTTCAAGTTGGAACGACGTTCGAGTTCAAACTGACTGCATTTTTTTCGGGAAATGAAGAGGGTTTTTTTTTTTTTTTTTTTTTTATCCACGCGAAAGCCTACAAAAGGAAGTTACACAAAAAATAAATATGAGTTCTGCACATTAGTGTAGCGGGGATATTCTTCATGTGGTTGTGCAATGTTGACTTGTGATTGGCCATAATACCTACAGGCTGCAGCCAATGGGAACGCTTCTCTATCAGTGCACATATTAATCAATAATAATCTTATGACTAAAAATTGATAGTTTTCAGTGACTAAAATGTCAGCATTTTTGTTGACTAAAACTAGACTAAATGCTTATGGGTTTCTTTGACTAAGATAAGACTAAAATGTCCAGACTTTTAGTCAACTAAAACTTGACTTAAAAAAAACAACAGACAAAACAGACAAAATTGACGTTCCAATATTTTTGATAATTTAAAAATGGAAGGGTTCAAACAAACAGTGCCATGTTCTAAGCTGTATAGCACTTGAACTCTTGAGTGTATAGAAACAGCAAAAGAAATTGTCTTGCCCTTGCAATAATTTTGGAGGGGACTGTATATGTATACCTTTTTTTTATTTCAATAAGGTATCAGTCAGTTTATTAACAGATTAAAAGGCTGCATGTACATATGTATAGGTATTGTTAACTGTTCTCATTTTACTCAGATTTGTTGACTTAGTCTGTTTTCTGGAATATCAATAATAGAGCTAAAGCATGCATCGCTTAAACAAATATATTTGTTTCTTCAGGGTCCCATTGGCAGACCTGGAATTTCAGGCCCAGCAGGACCCAAAGGGGAACAAGTAAGGAGGCCAAATTATCTAAAATCTGAATAAAAGACACAAAGCATTAGTTCTGGTATTTTTTTATACTAATGGTCAAATTGATATGATTGTAAGAATGTTGTGGTAAAAACTGTAGAGTGCATATATATGGGCATTTAAGGTAACCACCTGGTATTTTGCATCTGCAAAAGTACAGAAACATGCACAGAATAATCGCACAGATGACTGAAAAAGGAAAACTGAAACTTCCCAAATGCATGTATAATTACACATCTAATATAAACACTGCTTAAAGGCAATCAGTGGCATGAAATAGCTGTTCAAAATATGAATGCAAAATAAGAGTGTAGATATGAGTACATCTTCTGTTCATAAGGTTGAGGATTGGAGGCTTCCTTCATCTAGAGGCACTCAAGACAAAGTTATTTACAAAATTTTGATAAACCATGCAGTTTTCGAATGGCGCTTCAACGAATTTGACCAAGAAGGCACAAAATTGAGCTTGAGTCGCTAGCTCCATAATGCTTTGAGTGATTGTGACGAAACTTGGTGTCATCACCTTTAGGCCCTGAGATTATCTGCAAACCAGTGCCAAACAAATCTATGGCGTCTCAATTTCAAAAGTTATCAAAAAAACTTTGAACTTTCGACTTGAGGTAGCTACGGTATGCAAAAACACAGGAAGTAGACGTGGCCACTTTTATGTAAATGGCTATAACTCTTGAACAAAATGAGATCTTCACCAAATTTGTCAGGCTTATGTGGTTGGCCAGAAAAGTTGGTGCAGTTTTGTCACATGGTGGTGCTATAATACCAAAAAAAACATGAAATTGGCTGTAACGATGGAACCGTTGATCCAATTGACTTCAAAATATGCGTAATGTCTTTGTCTCAGTTGCCATCACTGTCTATGAGCATATTCTTTTATGTTGAAAAACATTTCTGCTTATTTAACTCTTGGTCTAAGAGGTTTTGCAAAGTAAAAAAAAACGTCTGCTAGGTGTCGCTAACATGATTTTTGTTGTTAACAGTTGTATATCACGCAGTGTTTTGAACAAACACAACTAATATATATCAAATGATAAGTCTTCTCATTCTAAACAACTTGGCCTCAAAAAGCATTGGTGTCTGTCAAACCATTCAGTAAATATTTCAGATAATGTTAAAACCTACTTTTACGAACTAATCATAGGGTTTTCACTCAAGTGAAATAAAACTATTGCAGGACAATACTTAGGACATCTTAGATCAATAGTTATGAAAAAAAGTTTAACTTTTGATTTACCCACACAAGGGGCACATCAAAAGGTTTGAAGTGGGAGTTCATTAAATATTTGAGATTATTTCAAAAACCTAGTTTTGCGAACTAGTCCTAGGTTTTTTGCTCAACTGTAATAATCCTACTGTAGGACAATTTGTTGGACTACTTAGATCAATAAAAGTTATCAAAAAAGTTTAAGTTTTGATTTAAAAAGTTGAGGTTTTGAAGGGCACATCAAAAATTTTGAAGTGGGTGTGGCCACTTTTACTTGAATGGCTATCACTCGTTTTCACCAAACTTGGTGTATATGTATAGGCTCAATTTGAGGACAGATGTTTAAAAAATTACTGAGTGTGACCAGGTGGTGGCACCATAGCAGAACAAAGCATGAAATTGCCACTAAATGTGGAACCATTGTTCCAATAGACTTGATAGATAAATCTTGTAAGAATTGTCCTTGTCCAAGATCCAATCAGCATATATGAGGACAGTTGTGAATCTTAATAAACATGCCCAACAATGGTCGAGCAATGTTCAGCAGCTATTAAACAAACTTAATAAAGGCTAATATTTATTAAAATAATTTGGGTTTTTCTTTGCTTTACGTATTTAGAGGATTGCACAATATTAAGTAATATCTTTAACATCTTTAAGGGCTAACATCTAAATGACATGAACCCAAATAATTGCTGCTTTCAGCTATATTTATTATTATTGTTGTTGTTGTTGTTGTTGTTGTTATTATTATTATTATTATTATTATTATTGTTATTGTTATTGTTATTATTTTATTGTTATTATTGTTATTATTGTTATTATTCTTGTTATTATTCCGCTCAGGAAGTCTATGGCAGCCCATAGAGTCGCTTGTGGGAAAGTTATTAAATCTGGCACACAGATAGAGGACAGTCTGATCTGTTAATACAGCAAATTTGGAGTCTCTAACTTGATCCCTCTAGCGCCACCAACTGTCCAAATTTGCACTCATGTTTATATTAATAACTTTTGAACTGTGAGTCCTAGAAACTAAATTATTTTTCTTCTGATTCCTTGGCTCAAGATGATTTGATTGCACCCTATGCAGTCATTTTCTGTCATGAAAATTTTTCCGGCATTTTGAATTTTCTGAAAAACCTACTTTTTCGAACTCGTCCTAGGCTATTTGTGTACAAAGTGGTAAAAGTGTCTGACAATAACAGAATATATGACATACCTTTTTACCAGTTGCATTCAAAATCAGACCTTAATATAAATGTTACTACTTGCTTTCTCACCACAAGCGAACTGCTCCAGAGTTAATTTGTAATTGTTTTGGTGCAGATCCGAGCGTTATTGCCGTGTTCCTATATGTCTAACCGAACCGAATGAAGGGAGAAAACGCAGCAGGTTCCGAAATAAACGGTCCAAATGTGCCAGGTGTGAAAACGTCCTTAGTGTATGTATTAGGCTGTGCATATTTGTGATTGAGAGAAGATTCCCCTATTGCCAGCTTGCTAATCTAGTGGTGCATTCAGTGTCTATGAATAGTTAAGGCTTTAATTGAACTTCACCACATTCACCAATGGTCCTTAAGAAACTGCTGGGACAGTATGAAAAACTCTGGTACTATTGTTCAATATGTACATAACAGTTTTGGTCTGCTAACTCTTATTTGCATGTGTTTGGCAGGGCAGCAAGGGTCCACCAGGCAGGCCTGGACTTCCTGGACCTCCTGTAAGTTTAATCAGTATTTGAGTGATTGAGAGCCATTACACACAAAGATTAATGAACCTCCTGAATTCAGTTATGCAATAATAATAATAATAATAATAATAATAATAATAATAATAATAATAATAGCATTGTCTCTGCTAAGGAATGTTAAACAGAAATTGATACAGTGACATCATTTCAGTTTGGGAAGTGGTAATGAAAAACATGAGCTTCCTCTATTACTGATGGCACATTTCTGAGTTTGATTCCTCTCACGGTTTCTACTACATGAGGATTCGACTGTTCCTGACCTCTGTTGCCTCTTGCTTGCTCAATAGAAATCTTGATCTATGTCTAGATTTTTCAAAAGCTGCTTTGTTAAAATTTTTGTAAAATTCCAGCACTTGGAACATGGAACACTATGGACTATGGAACACCCCAGCGCACCCAGCAAGTTAGGATTAGGATGTTGACCGAGTATGCTGGTTGAATTTTTTTTAACCCAATTTGTGGGTAAAAATTACTGTATTGCTGGACAGCAATCGTTTTTCCCATATCAGCACAAAACACTTAAAGCAATGCTTTTTCTTTAGAATAGTACTTATTGTGACAGTGTTGTTTTTTGGCATAAATTTAATTAATTAACTGCAAGGTACACAATAAATACTGATTATTTTATGCAACACATTTAATTACAACTTTGTATTTATATGTTTTATTTCTTCAAACAATATATTAACTACTTCTCACCTCTTACACATGTTGAGAGTTTGAATCTAACTGCGAAACAGCTTGTGACCCCATTAGGAGTTATAGGGTAACCTGTCCTAGAAAGTTGATGATAGTTTCATGTTCAAATTCATCTTAAAATTCAAATTAACTTCATAGGTTAATCTTATTTCTAATGGGCTGTGTTTGTTTTTAGCAGTTTTGCAGGCTAACTGTTGGATTAATCACTGTGACACCTCACAATTTTGGTCAGGATTGGTGTCCTTCTGCGTCTCAGGTTTGGCATGTGAGGAGACAACAAGGAGGCAAAAAGAGAGCTTGTAGTTTCTCTCAGAGCAAATAAATAGCTGAGCATCACATATGGCTCAGCTGAGAGCTTGATGCTGGATTATAAGGCACATACATGTACATGCATGGCCATCATCTGAAGAGGCTCGTCCTGATGTATCTGTGATTGTCCACTGATCAAAGCACATTGTAAATAAATTTTAAATATTTATTTTAAATTATTTCTATTATTTATATTTAAATTTTGAAATACAGTCCCATCATTCTTCTGTTTTTGCTATACACTGAGGACATTTGGGTTGGAGATCCAAAGATAAATATGAGTCGACAGACTAGAATGTCAGTTAATTTCCTGATATTTACATCTAGATGTATGAAACAATTTAGAACCCAATACCACCCAATTTTAGGTGAGCAGAAGTATTCGAATAAATAGTCTTAAAGTAAATTGAAGTAAATAACACTTAATATCTGGTTGCATATCCCTTGCTTATAATAACTGCATCAAGCCAATGACCCCCTAACAACACCAAACTGTTGCTTTTTTCTTTTGTCCTGCTTTTCCAGGCTTGTACTGTAGCATAGCTTCTTTAATTTTTTGGGGGGAAGGTTTCTCCATTCAATCTCCTCTTGAGGTCTGGTGATTGACTTGGCCAATCTAAAACCATCCACTTTTTTTCCCTGACAAAGTTCTTTATTGTGTTGGCATTGTGTATCGGGTCATTGTCTTGCTGTATAATGTATTTTCCAATTATATTGAATGCATTTAACTGTAAATTGGCAGACAGAATGTTTCTGTAGACTTCTGAATTCATTCTCCTACCATAAATATTGTTGAGCCCATTGCAGAAGCAGCTATGCATGCTCAAGCCTTGACACTACCTCCACCATGCTTGACTGATGAGCTTGTATGTTTTGGAGGTGATTCTTCCTTTCTCCACACTTTGGCCTTTCCATCACTTTGGTCTGAGTCTTACTGTTTGAGTAGTTTGTATCTTGTACGACCTCTATATTTCTGCTCTCAAAGTCATCTTTGAACAGTGGGTGTGATACCTTCAGCCCTGACCAGTGAAGGTGGTTGTTTTTTTGGGGTTTTTTCTTCTGTGCTCTCACAATAACTGCTGTTCCAAAATGCACACCTAGATGTAAATATCAGGAAATTAAACCTAAAACTCTGTTTTATCGCCTCATTCATTTTTTGATCTCAAACTCAAATGTCTTCATTGTATAGTTAAAAAAAGTATTGGCCTTGATGTTCATGCCTATGGACACAGCTTCAGCTCAGAGTGATGCTTGGTCACTAGGAAATAGTAAATAGGTGGATAATGATCTGTTGTGCCACACCTTAGCTTGCAGCACATACCTACAGATGGCTTGGCCTGGCCAGATGTATGCCATGGTCACTGGCATCTTGTCACTGCTGGCTACAGGAAGTGCTTTGTTAAGGTCCACTGCGGTTATCATGGCAGTAAGATGTCTAGAGTGGGACATAGGTTAAATTTATGGATGATGCCAGACATGGTTAGCACAGTCCACATAAATGGATATACTGTATTTAATTGAACTCATGAGAGCCATATCACGGCTGCTTCTTTGCCATACAGCTAAAAGAAGCTTTTTAAGGAGGAGTTCATCCGTCAGTCCAAAGTCACTATATCCAAATGGAAAAAGCAAAAGCAAGCCATTTTGAAGCTGAGAAAAGAGGAAACATTGATCAAAGCCATTGCACAAGCATTGGGCATAGCCAATCAGCAATTTGGATTGTCCTGGAAAAGAAAGACACCACTGGTGTTGTCCAACCAGACATCAAACAGGTCAGCCAAGGAAAACATCAGTTGAAGACAGAAACATTGAGAGCTGTGAAGATAACCCCAAAATCAACAGGAAGTGACATCACCAACAACCTCCAGAGGGCAGGGATGAATCTACTGTTAGAAGAGGACTTTGAGAGCAGAAATATAGAGGCCATACCACAAGATGCAATACTCCCATCAGCAGTAATAATCAAAAGGCCAGATTGGAATTTTCAAAGAAATAAAGAGATGAGCCCCAAAAGTTCTTGAACCAAGATTAACCTCTACCAAAGTGATGGAAAGGCCAAAGTGTGGAGAAAGAAAATATCTGCTCATGATCCAAAACAGGTGAGCTCATTGGTCAATTATGGTGGAGGTAGTGATATGGCTTCCGTTTGCATACCTGCTTCTGGAATGGGCTCATTAAACTTGGCTGATTATGTAATTCATGATGGTAGCAGCAGAATGAATTCAGAAGTCTAAAGATATATTCTGTCTGCGAATTTACAGAGAAATGCATCAAATCTAAGTGGGAGAATTTGATGCAATAAAGGACTTCATCAGGGGGAGAAAGTGGAAGGTTTTAGACTGGCCACGTCAATCACCAGACCTTAACCCAACTGAACATTCATTTCACCTCCTGGCTGAACATAATAAACTGTTTAAATGGTACAGTAGTCTTATATTATAAATCTGGAATTAAAAAATGTAGGGTGCTCAAGGCTTGAAGTTGCATTCATTCATAATTTGGGTTTGTTTGCCGAAAAAGTATGGGAACCCTAGTGCTAGACACATTCAGTTCAGTTTTATTTGTGTAGTGCTTTCAACGATGGACATTGTCACAAAGCAGCTTTACAGAAATCTATAAATTCTGGCTATAAATTTATCCCTACTGAGCAAGCCAGAGGCAATGATGGCAAGGAAAAACTTCATGAGATGATATAAGGAATAAACCTTGAGAGGAACCAGACTCAAAAGGGAACCCATCCTCATCTATAGGACAACGGATAGTGCCATTATAAATAATTCCCTTCTATAACTGCCTACTACATGGTCAAAAAGTGCATAACTCACGTAAGTTCTCTTGGCCTCATACAAGCCATAAAATGGACAAGTATCATTCTCTCTGACTCCTGACAGTCATCTGAGCAGTATTGACTTGTTTGTGGGTGGACCTCCAATGGATATCCTTTGGACCCAATCCTGCCCTATAATGCCCTATTATTTATTTATTTATTTATTTATTTATTTATTTATTTATTTATCAGTGGCTGCATAACAAAGCGTGCTGTTTATTTGAAGACCATGTAAAAGTTTTGCCAGAGTTCACTGTTTTCAGTCACAGAGTTTTTTCTTCTTTCTCATTGTATATATTTTGTTTATTTCTTGAAAGGTTATGTTCAATACTTTTGGCACAAATTTATTTCCATACTTTTGGTGGTGTTGAGCATTCCCTTTTTTTTAAGAATGTATGAAATTGAATTGGCCACTCCTTCAGCTATCCCTCTGATAGATCTGTTTGTTTTGTTTTTTCAGCTTAATGATTGCCTCCTTCACTTGCCTATTGACAGTTTCCATGAACAGCTACCAAATGCAAATTCAACACTTGGAATTAACTCCAGACCTTTTATCTCCTTAATTTTTCATGAAATAGCAAGTAACCAGGCCACACATAGCCAACAGTCCTTTGTCCAATTACTTTTGAGGCTGTGAAAAATATTCAATAATTTTGTTAAAGCCCTTTAATTAAAGCTAAAAGTCTACATTTTACTCACATCTTGTCTGCTTCATTTCAAATCCATTGATGTGGTGTACAGAGATAAAAATATTATCGTGTTACTGTCCAAAGAGCTACATACATAAACATCAACACAAATTTCTCAACCACTTCATTATTTGTCCCAGTACCAAATCCTTAATTCATGCCAAAATCCCTCTCACGTTCATCACAACTTCTGCTTCATTTATTCTCCCTTTTTATCCCAATTCTATACCATCCCTTATTCCATCCCCGCCTCTTCATCCCAATTTTTTTCTCATTCATTACAATTCATTTGTCCCAACCCATCACTCACTCATTCCAACCATCCTCCATTAATCCCAGCACCAATTCCTTGAACTATTAATTGAACTACAGTCAAACCTTGGATTGTGAGTAACTTTGTTTGCGAGTGTTTTGCAATACGAGTACCTGTAGTACGTATACGCTGCTTTGTCTGTCCAACATCACGTGATCAATACTGAGCCGATGGTTCTTCTCTCACATGCTCGGTCTCAGTCAGCGTGCTTCACTTGTACAGTCAATATCCATGTGAGCGTATAATGTTTACTATAGTGTTGCAACTGTTGTGACTGTGTAGTAATTTTTTCTGCGACAATGGCCCCCATGAAGAAAAAATTTGAAAAGGAAGGCGATAAGAAAAAGGAGATGATTACGGTGGAAGTTAAGAAGGAAATCATCGAGAAGCACAAACGAGGTATGCGAGTATCTGAGTTGCGAGTAGTCAGTTGTCGATGAAATTGTGTCCTTGGGGAAGACCATGGGACTGGAAGTGAATGAAGACGACATTGAAGAGCTGGTGGAGGAACATGGCCAGGAGCTGACCACCGACGAACTGATGGATCTGCATCACGAGCAACAGCAAGAAGTTATGGAGGAGGTCTCGTCTGAGGAGGAGGAGGAGGAGAAAAAGATGGAGAAATCCCTCACTTCAAATGCGATTAGGGAGGTGTGTAAAATGTGGGAAACAGTGCAAAATTTTGTAGAAAAGCACCACCCGAGTAAGACTGTAGCAGTGCGAGCGATGAATCTGTTTAACGACAATGCAATGTCACATTTCCACGAAATCCTTAAAAGGAGACAAAAGCAAGTTTCACTGGATAGGTTCCTTGTTAACGTCGTACAAAAAGAAAAAAGATTCTGGCGAGCCAACAGATAGCAGTGATTCCATTAGTAACAATGAAAGTTGTCCTACACAATAATTAATAAATTCGTTTACTTTATATTAAATTTAAATAATAAAAAGATAAAATGGTATTTTGTGTTAATCATTATTATGTATATGAATATTTTTGGGTTTTGGAACGAATCATCTGAGTTTCCATTATTTCTTATGGGGAAATTCGCTTTGATATACGAGTGCTTTGGATTACGAGCACGTTTCCAGAACGAATTATGCTCGCAATCCAAGGTTTGACTGTATTAATTTTAGTATTATTTCAGCTTTTCAATATCTTATGATATCTATGATGAACTTGTTGAATTTTAAGAAGTCGCATATAGTTTGCTCCACTCCACATCCTGAGACTTCTGCTCTAATCTTGAGCTTTGCAAGTCCTGCTTTCATCCTACTTTTACAATTTTCAACCTTGTCCAGGAGAGACAAATTCCTGCTATATTATTATTGATTGACTGCTCACCATGACCAACTTTCCTCCTGTCAGGATAGCACTAAAAGGGCGATAAACTACACTTCCCATCAGCCCCAGCATGTCACATGGCACTAATTACTCAATCCTGTTTCCCATCTCACCCTGATTTGCACCACTATTAAGCTCTGGTTCCTGTGTACCTCATTGTCCTACTTCTGTTGATATGTTTGTTTCCTTGCCTGCCATAGTCTGGCCAATGTATGCATTAATGTTTTGTGCATACTCACCATTTTAGTTGTTGCTCTGCCTCCTTGCTCCTCTGAGAACATCACTCTCCCTCCTTGCTCTGCTGAGGATGTCGCACTCCCTTCTTGCTCCACTGAGGGCATTGCTCCCTGCCAACTCATGCCTGGGCCCAATGTTGTCTACCTCCTCTGGTAATTTTTTGTGGAGGGGGCAGTCATCCTGGCTTGAGCCGTCTCCCACCCTCCTTGCCCTGTTGCTCTGCCTAGTTGCTCCACTGAGGACATCGCTCTGCTGAGAGCATTCCCCTGCCCCTCTGCCCTACAGAGGATGCCATTACAGATCTTGGCCTCACCATAGGCATCACTCCCTGCTCTGCCTTGGATGTCACTATGTCACCCAGCTCCACTTCAGATGTTGCTCTGCCTTCCTACTCCACTTCAGACGTTGCTCTTCCTTCCTACGCCACTGAGGATATTGCTCCACTTTCTTGCTCCGCTGAGGATGTTGCTCCGCCTCCTTGCTCAACTAAGGATGCCACTTAGCCTCATTGCTCTGCTAAAGACATCGATCCTACCTCTTGCTTCGCAGTGTACATTGTCTCCCCCCAACTATGCAGAGGACATCGCTCCCCCCCTTGCTATGCGGACAGTGTTGCTCCCCCTCTGGCCTCGCATTGGACATTGCTCTCTCCTCTGGCATTGTGCAGAATGTCGCTCCCTCCTCTGGTTCCAGCCTTGTACTTCGCTCTCCTTGCTGGCTTCACGGTGGCTGATTTTCATGTTCTACCATGGACATCGTGCCACCCCACTGCCTTGTGGAGGATTAGAGTTAGGGTTAGTTTTGCAACTAAATGTTTCCAGTACATGTTGATCAGTCCTGCACATTGGTACTGTATGGAGGAATTTTGGCCCATTCCCCAGTACAGAAAAGCTTCAAGTCTGGGATTTTGGATGGTGTCCTCACATGCTTGCTTTGGGTCCTTCAACCATATTTCTATTGGATTTAGGTCCAGACATTGACTTGACCATTCCAAAATATTAACTTATATTGATTATGTTCCAAAACACTAACTTGGCTCAGGGTTGTTGTCTTGCTGCATGACTCACTTTCTCTTGAGATTCAGTTCGCCAGATGTCCTGACATTTTCATCAGAATTCATTGTTCGATCAATGATGGCACGTCGTCCTGGCCCAGATGCAGCAAAACAGGCCCAATCCATACTAGCACTACCATGTTTCACAGATAGTTTAAGGTTCCTATGCTGGAATGCAGTGTTTTCCTTTCTACCAAAATAATGCTTCACATTTAAACCAAAAATTCTATTTTGGTTTCATCAGTCCAAAATTATTTTTACAATAGCTTTCTGGCTTGTCCACCTGATTTTTAGCAAAATGCAGAGGGGAAGCAATATTCTTTTTGAAGAGCAGTGGCTTTCTCCTTGCAACCCAGCCATGCACACCATTGTTGTTCGGTGTTCTCCTGATGGTGGACTCATGAACTATAACATTAGCCAATGTAAGAGAGGTCTTTGGTTGCTTAGAATTTACCCTAGGATCCTTTGTGACCTTGTGGACTATTGCACGTCTTGCTCTTGGAGTGATCTTTGTTGGTCGACCACTCCTCAGAAATCTCATTTGTTCGTGACACAATACACTTCCACGAACTTGTGAAGATCAGGCTTTGATTAAACCCTGTTCTTTAAATAAAACAGGGCACTCACTCACTGATTGTCATCCCATTGATTGAAAACACTTGACTCTAATTTCACCTAAATTAACGCTAATCCTAGAGGTTCACATACTTTTGCCATTCACAGATGTTATGTTGAATTATTTTCCTTAATAAGTAAATAATCAAGTATAATATTTGTCTCGTTTGTTTAATTGAGATCTCTTTGTCTACTTTTAGGACTTGCGTGAAATATCTGATGATGTTTTAGGTCATATTTATGCAGTAATTCTAAAGGTTTCACAAACTTTCACGGACCACTGTATGTCACCTATTGTCATCATCACTGCCCTTCTTTGGAGGCATGAGTGGCCAGATAGTGTTATTCTAATTCACACTGATTATTAAGCAATTTTTGTTGCTTAATATATATAAACCCCTTATATCCCTATGACTAATAGCATTTTTTTTACTGCTTCACTTGGTACTCGAAAGTCAGACCCTTGGCACCTCCAGCAGAGCCACTTCTGAATCTGAAGCCATCTTCTGCTAGTCTTCATTATCGTACCCAACAAGTTTTAAAACAAATTTCTAAGCATTACTGCTTCCTCCACATATGGAACAGTCTGAAAATTCTTACTTAAACTCCAAACATCATGTTATATTCATGTCATGTCATATCCACCTTGTACTCTGGCCAGGATTAAGTTCATTCTCGTATCTAGATCTTCTCATGCCTTTGTTTAAGACTTCCAGATAATACTTCTCATAATTATAGCTCAAGTTCTTAGATTTCTTCCCCTTTACAATCCTATCACTCCTAATATCACTATCAATTGAAGGCATGGTCTTCAGCGGCAGAATTGAGTTATCAAATAGCTGAAGTTTCCATATGAAATTCCAACTAAAATCTTATGTCCATGTCCTTGATTTAGTTTTTTTAAGTCCACTGAGGTCTTTATTTAAGCTCTATTTGCTCTTCTTAATGCTTCAGTTGTTCTTCTATGTACTCTATTGTGAATGTGTATACCTGGATGTTCCTATGGAACACTAAATCAAACAAGCTCTTTTCTGATTAGTAATTTCTGTCACTTGATTAATTCATGCTCCCCACCATAATGCTGATTTGAAGAGTTAGCCGATTTATCACCTACATTTTAAATGAGAGACACAGCTTTTTAGCAGTAGACTTTTGCACCTATATTTCAATTAAATTCAGTTCAGTATTATTTATATAGGGATTTTTTTATAGGGATTAATCCACACTTAAAATCTGTATCTTGTGTTTATATATTTCTGTAAAGCTGCTTTGAGACAATGTCTATTGTAAAAAGCGCTATACAAATAAAATTGAATAGAATTGAATATAGTGCAGTGGTCATTAGGCCTCATTTATCACGCTAGCTATGAATGTATTTACAGTATTGCTAAATCAATTGTGTTATATGAGTATGTACACAAGATATTTCATATTCATGAAAACCTAGTAATTTTGTAAAAACATTTGTATCCTACTCATGGTCCTGAGTACTTTAGGTGTCATTTTATGCACAAGATAACAAACTAACTTTTATATATATGTCACGTATCGTGACGCAACGGATGCAATCGCGGTAGGATGCAATCGCAGTTTGAACAGGTTTTATTGAGAGACACAGGCAGGAAACTATGTCGTGGTCACGGAAAACAGGTCGAGATACAAAACATGAAACATAAGCTATGACTATGAACTGGGAGCGGAGAAACCAGCGTGAACTAAACAGACGAATCTAAACATGACATGGACAAGAACTGTGACTAACTGTAGTAAGGAATCAATACTAAGGTTCTAATCTACTCTAATATTCCGCGCTGTGTGCTGGGAGGCGTGCGGTGTGTATATATACAAACCTAATCAGCCTCGTAATGGCTAACGGCTGAGGGCACTTCAGACACACGTGAAACCATAGCCAATGACAGAACAGGGAGGAGACATAACAAAACCAAATGTCACGAATGTCAACAAGGGAAAAGCAGATGCTCGCGCACCTGCTCATGCACGCGCACTCACATGCTCCACAGCGTGCTGCTTAAAGGAGAACTTGTGACAGAACCCCCCCCCCAAAGGCACCTCTCCCGGAGTGCCATGAAACATCCATCTCCATCCATCTCCAGGCGGCCCTGGCCCCCTGGGCAAAATGTCCCAGCAGACCCAGGAGACCGTACGGCATTCTTAACGAAACAAAGAAGCAGAGCGACATTCACAGCAGAGCAGGGAAGCCGAGCGACGTCCTCGGCGGTACATGAAGGCATAGTGACGTCCTCGGCGGAACATGAAAGCAGGGCGACGTTCACCACAGAGCAGGAAAGCAGAGCGACGGGCTCCGCAGTGCAGGAAAGCAGAGCGTCGGACTCGGCGGGACAGGAAAGCAGAGCGATGTCCTCGACGGAGCTAGGAAACAGAGCGACGTACTCAGCAGTGCAAGAAAGTACAGCGACGTCCTCGGCTGAACAGGAAGACAGAGTGACATCCTCGGCGGAACAGGAAGGCAGAGCGACATCCTCGGCGGAGCAGGAAGGCAGAGAGACATCCTCGGCGGAGCAGGAAAGCAGAGCGATGTATTCAGCTGTGCAGGAAAGCAGAGAGAAGTTCTCAGCAGAACAGGAAAGCAGAGTGACATCCTCGGCTGAGCAGGAAAGCAGAGTGACGTACTCAGCGGAGCCTGCAGGCTGAACTTGGCTGGTCATGTCAGCAGACTGGGACGTGAGCAGAGCTTGGTTGTCTGTTTCAGCAAACTTGGACGTGAGCATAACTTGGTTGGTCAGGTCATCAAACATAGACCTGAGCAGAGCTTGGTCGTTTGTTTCAGCAAACTCTGGTGTGAGCAGAACTTGGTCAAACGGTTTTTCTGACTCTGGCGTGAGCATAACTTGGTTGGTCAGGTCATCAGATGTGAACATGAGCAGTGCTTGATTGTTTGTTTCAGCAAACTTAGGCGTGTGCAGAACCTGGTTGTCCCCGTCGGCTGACTTGAGCGTGAACATAACTTGGTTCTCCCTGTCGGCGGACTCGGGCACGAGCAGAACTTGGCTGTCCTTGTCAGCGGACTTGGTCGTGAGCAGAACTTGGCTGTCCTTGTCAGCGGACTCGGGCGTTAACAGAACTTGGCTGTCCGTGTCGGCTGACTCGGGCTTGAGCAGAACGTGGTCGGCTGTGTCGGCAGACTCGGGCTTGAGCAGAATGTGGTCGGCCTTGTCGGCAGACTCGGGCTTGAGCAGAACATGAGTCCATAACGGGGACGGTTGGCGTCGACTTCTGGGTTCTGCGTTTTCTCCGTTCTCCTGCTGCATCCATGTTTAGGCGGAATATTCTGTCACGCATCGTGACACAACGGAGATAATGTAGGATGCAATCGCAGTTTGAACAGGTTTTATTGAGAGACACAGGCAGGTTAATCCAAATCGTGATCCAAAAACGTAATCCAAAACATGCAAGAGGTCAGGCAATCGGAAACAGGCATAAACGGAGCAGGGCAGGAAACTATGTCGTGGTCACAGAAAACAGGTCGAGATACAAAACATGAAACATAAGCTGTGACTATGAACTGGGAGCGGAGAAACCAGCGTGAACTAAACAGACGAATCTAAATATGAAACATGACATGGACAAGGACTGTGACTGTGACTGTAGTAAGGAATCAATACTAAGGTTCTAATCTACTCTAATATTCCGCACTGTGTGCTGGGAGGCGTGCGGTATATATACAAACCTAATCAGCCTCGTAATGGCTGACGGCTGAGGGCACTTCAAACACACATGAAAGAACAGCCAATTACAGAACAGGGAGGAGACATAACAAAACATAACAAATGCACGTGTCCAAATGTCACGAATGTCAACAAGGGAAAAGCAGATGCTCGCTCACATGCTCCACAGTGCGCTGCTTAAAGGAGAACTCATGACAATATAGATAAAGATAACACTGTCAAGTTTAAGTAGCTTCTGTATTTCACTTAAACACACGGAAATGTATTGAAAGTTTGTGAAACCCAGACATTTTATTTTAATCAAATTAATGATGAATATTAAAATTTAAAAAATTTGAAAAGCAAGCCAAGGTAAATCCATACACTGAGACAAATATTATTAGTTATTTAATAAAGAAAAAAATACTGCAATATAAAATGAGTACAGCTTAAATGGTGTAAGTTGATTTAATTTCCCACAGCATCTTCTTTTAATGCTGTGCAAAACTTTATTAGAGCGAGCACTAAAAGAAGGAAAAGTGGCCGATCTAGTATTTCTCAAGCTGCAATGTGTCATGTATATTTCCTAACATGCTGCGCGCCAACAGTCGACGAGATACTTTGAATAAAAAACTAAAATAGCAATAGCTTTTCCCTGTGTGATGAGCTTGGTATCCATGATCACCTGGATACAGTATATATATATTTTCTTCATTTTTATGTCAAGACATTTCCTTTTCACCTCACTTACTTTGAATTCAACTTTTCTTTAATTTGGCACCAGACATTGGCCTTTTTCACCAGCTGCCGTATTTTTATTGGCATAGATGTATCTCAAAATTACTTCCACTTCTTCCCAGGAGAAAGTCTTTTTTGTCATTTACTCATCAATTCATTTTCAACGTGTTTCAAATTAGCTGTTCTGTGCTTGCACTTTGTAATTTATGGGTGATTGTCACTGATCAACATATACAGTATCTCACAAAAGTGAGTACACCCCTCACATTTTTGTAAATATTTGATATCTTTTCATCTGACAACACTGAAGAAATGACACTTTGCTACAATGTAATGTAGTGAATGTACAGCTTGTGTAACAGTGTAAATTTGCTGTCCCCTCAAAATAACTCAACACACAGCCATTAATGTCTAAACCGCTGGCAACAAAAGTGAGTACACCCCTAAGTGAAAATGTCCAAATTGGGCCCAAAGTGTCAATATTTTGTGTGGCCACCATTATTTTCCAGCACTGCCTTAACCCTCTTGGGCATGGAGTTCACCAGAGCTTCACAGTGTGCCGCTGGAGTCCTCTTCCACAAATGAAAATTCTTGGCCAAAACCGAATATAATGAGAAAATTGGCCGAAGGCCGAATACCGAAATGTTTTTTCCATTTATTTTGCCATTTTTTTTCACCATTGCATAAATTAGTCAAAATGTGCTTTTTACTATTTTGTCTTGCTTTTCAAAGAAAAAATCAATTACACAAACTACAATTTCAAAGTATTTATTTAACACTGAACTTTTTTAAATTCTAGCAGGCATAGGATATCAACAAGGCACAATATAACGTTAAATAAATAAATGAGTAAAATAAAAATATTTTTATGTGGTCATCTTTGAGCCCCCCTTGAATAGCCTATGTTGGGCCTATAACTGACTGCTGAAAAAATGTAACACTCTGTAGCCTACAACAAAAAAGTGCATTGACGAGTGCAAAAAATGGTTATATTCGGTTATATACGGCTGACTATATTCGGGATGTATATCGCTCGCGTCCTTGTACACCTCGCGAAGTATTATAGTAGATATAGTATAGTTAGATACGTTGTTAATGTTATGTTCCTTGATAGATTTAGTTAGTTTAAACTGTAGATTAGTTCATTTAGTCCCCACTGGTTTTTCCGCTCCCAGTCCATAGTACTAGTTCATGTTTCTTCTTTTGTGTTTTGACCCTGTTTTCTGTGACCGCGACTTCGATTCCTGCTTTGCCTCGTTTATGCCTATTTGCCCATCGCCCGACCCTTTGCCTGTCTTGACTACGTTTTTTGGATTACGATTTGGATTTGTCTGCCTGCCCTTAAATAAATATGTCTTTACCTGCACCTGCTTCTGTACTCTACTCCCTTACGTCTTGCGACGTGACAGAATACTCCGTGAGGTGTACAGGGACGCGAGTGGTATATATCCCGAATATAATCAGCGCTAAGCACTGGCAGCTGAAAACAATAAAGCCACACCCCTGAACAACAACCAATGACAAAACAGGGATTAGACAGAACAGAAACAGAACAAACGCACGTGTCCACAATAAACAATGTCACGGTTGTCAACATCCGAAGAGCATGCGCTCGCTGAGCACTCGTGCGCATAGCTCTCTCCGAGCGCGCTGCCAGAAGGGGAGATCGTGACATTCGTGCGTCTCACTCTGGTTGCTAGGCTATTTAGTCGCGTCATCAAACACGTCATTGTTCGGTCAAATTTATTCTGTCTTTTCACTTATTCGGCCAAACACCGAAAGTGCTTTTTTTTTCTATTTCCGGCCGAATAATTTCGGTTGCTGAACATTCGGTGCATCCCTATGTATAAAAGAGTATCTTAGAGAGGCAGAGTATCTCAGAAGTAAAGATGGGATGGAATCTGGATGGAAGCATATGTTGCCCTAAAACCTGTATATACCAATCAGCATTGATGGTGCCTTTCCAGATGTGAAAGCTGTCCATTCCATTGGCACTAATGCGCCCCAATACCATCAGAGATGCAGGCTTTTGAACTGTGCGCTGATAAAAAGCTGGATAGTCCCTCCCCTCTTTAGTCCTCTTTAGTTTAGAGGATGTCCATAGTTTCCAGAAAGAATTTTAGTTTTCTATTTGTCTGGCCACAGAACAGTTTTCCACTTTTGCCTCAGACCATTTTAAATGAGCTTTGGCCCAGAAAAGACGGTGGTATTTCTGGATCATGTTTTTAATGCAGTGCCACCTGAGGGCCTGAGGATCTCCAAATTTTATGAATCTTTTGATAGTGATATTTATTGTTGATAATGAGCTATTCATAGTCTTCCCAATTTTACATTGAGGAACATTATTCTGAAATTGTTCCACAAATTGTAGACGCAGTTTTTCGCAGATTGGTGAACCTCTGCCCATCTTTACTTCTGAAAGACTCTGCCTCTCTAAGATACTCTTTTTAGATCATGTTACTGACCTGTTGCCAATTAACCTCCAGCTGGTTCTTTTTTAGTAACACTTACTTTTCCAGCCTTTTGTTACCCCGCCCTAACTTTTTTGACCAGTTGCGGCCACCAAGCTCAAAATTACCTTATTTTTTCTTAAAATGGTACGTTTACTCAGTTGAAAGCTTTTATGTTTTCTATATTCTATTATGAATAACATATGGGTTTATGAGATTTGCAAATCATTGTATTCTGTTTTTATTTACATTTATTTATATTTTACACAGCGCCCCAACTTTTTTTGGAATTGGGGTTGTAGTTAAACAAGACTTTTTTTAAAAAAGTATATATATCAAAAGTTTTTATTTTAATATTTTTTTGTTTGTTTGTTTGTCACAGACCATCCTACAACATCCATTGTTAGATGGTCTGTGAAACTTAAAATTGCTATCTTATTGTTTGTTAACTATTTAAATTTTATGTCAATTTATATGCTAAACATATCAAATAAATTTGTGTCCTAAAAGAAATAAAATTCTCTTTTATAAATTCTAATTGCATTTATGTATTCTAAGACCTAGTAAAGCAAGTCTGTCATCAGCGTGTAAGGAATTTTTAGCTTTTTCTCTGCAAAGGAGAGCTAACTAACTAATTGCTGTATTTCCAGGGTGTCCCCTATGTGGATGGGAATGGAATGAGCAGTCTGTACAAGTTTCAGGTCTGTTTTTTAATTCTTTTGTTTGACAATAGTGACGAGCATGTTCATGGGCAAAGTATATTTTTAGGTTATTTTCCTTGATTTTGCAAAGATAATTCAGGGCCGTTTACAAAGCGATATAAGGCATTTTCTTTATTGTTTTTCTATATTTAGTCTGATCAGCCGTGACAATAAAACCAATGAAAGGTGCAGTGTATATCTTGCTCTGTATAGGGCTGCATAGCTGCAGACTAGACAAAGTCCTCATTCTGACCCATGTCCACACCGAAAGCGCCTACAATAGGCACGTGAGCATCAGAACTGGACCATGGAGCAATGGAAGAAGGTGGCCTGATCTGATTTAAATAAAAAATTACATTTTTTTTTAACATCATGTGGACAGCCAGGTGCGTGTCCATTGCTCACCTGTGGAACAGGTGGCAACAGGAAGTTACTTTGACAAGTACCACCTACCTAAACATTGTTGCAGACCAAGTACATGGTAACAGTATTCCCTTATAGCAGTGGCCTCATTCAGGAGGATAATGCGCCCTGCCACACTGCAAAAATTGTTCAGGAATGATTTGAGGAACAGGTCAAAGAGTTCAAGGTGTGCTGGACAAACAAGTCCAATCCATGCAGGCCCCACCTCGCAACTTACAGGACTCAAAGGATCTGCTGCTAACATTTTGGTGCCAAATACCACAGCACACCTACAGAGGTCTTGTGGAGTCCATGCCTCAATGGGTCAGAGCTGTTTTGGCAGCACAAAGGGGGCCTACACAATATTAAGCAGGTGGTTTTAATGTTATTGATTGTATATGTGAATTTTGCTCTAAATGTCAACGTTACTAAATAGTACATAATTCAAGAGGATGTAATGGCAAATACATGTTTGTTTTCTTATCCTAACACACAGCTTTCTTTGGATGGTAAGCCCCAACCCCCTTTTACTCTTTCTTCTGGGATCTCTAGTTTCCTTCTACTACTCAAAACAGGCCAGTAGGTAGAATGACTACTCTAAATTGCCCCTAGTAAATGAGTGTGCAAAGTTTGTGAGTATGGTACGTCCCATCAAGAGTGCATTCTCATTTCACACCCTCTGGCTCTGGATCCATTGTGACCATGACATAAAGCAGTTACTGAAGAATGAATCATCATCCAAAGAAAGTCACACACCTCAAAGGAGAAACATGCAAACTAGCATATTTATATAACATTTTGTTCTGTTTGCACAGAGTGGAGGACCCCCAGGACCACCAGGACCTCCGGTATGCATTCCTTAAAGACTAAATTCAATTTAAAACATTAATACTGTACATAATCAATTTCATTCACAGGAAGAAAAAAGTACATCCTCCTCCAATTCAATGTTTTTATATAGCAGTTAAATAACAATTGGGTGGTCCTCAGCAACAAACAAATAACCTCATGTGACAACAAAAGAACACAACAGATTTCAATATGTAGTCATTTTTTCCCAAAAAGTAAACCAACATTCAGTAGCTAGGTGGGAGTAAAAATTACACCCTTCCTACTTCCACAAACATTAAGAGAGTAATTAGCAGCCAGAGTAGTAGTCTGTTAGAATAGACTCATGAACATTAACATTAGCCGATGTGAGAGAGGCCTTTAGTTGCTTAGAAGTTATCCTGGGTTAATTAGTGACCTCCTGGACTATTACACGTCTTGCTCTTGGCATGATCTTTATTGGTTGACTACTCCTGGGGAGGGTAACACTGGCTTGAATTTTCTCCATTTGTACACAATTTATCTGACTGTGGATTGGTGGAGTCCAAACTCTTTAGGTTTTGTAACCTTTTCCAGCCTGATGAGCATCAACAGCGCTCTTTCTGAGGTCCTCAGAAATCTTTTTTTTTTTTCATGCCATTTTACATTTCCACAAACGTGTTGTGAAGATCAGACTTTAATAGATCCCTGTTCTTTAAATAAACAGGGTGCTCACTCGCACCTGATTGATCCATCGATCAGGGGTCCAGAACCTATGGCTTGCAAGCCATATATGGCTCTTTCAATAAGCCATATATGGCTCTTTCGATGGCAGGGAAAAAATAACTAAAAATCATGAAAGCTAGTGTCATATTTGCTACATATTACATATTTGAAAGCTACATATTTGAAAATATTGCAAAATTCATAATTGATGCCCATCATGTATGCACCACTATAGATGGTAATGTGGAATGGAGTGGTAATTTATGAATTAGACCAGGAAAACGGTTGAAAACTACATAGCCACCATCTGTTTGCAGTATTTTAATAAGGATGAAATGGCTAAAAGGAAAAAAAAAAAAAGAATTTATTGTTGTTTCCAGTCTGAATGGATAGAGAAATTTTCATTTGTGGTAGTTGGTAAGTAGTGTTCAATTTAATCTTACTTACTGGATAGGGTCCAGGTTCCCCGTGACCCTGAAGAAGGATAAGCAGTATAGAAGATGGATGGATGGATATCATAGTTGACTTATATGAACTCCAGGTGCCACCTATAGGACTATTAGGTGGAGTGTAGGCTGTTAGGTCAATAACAAACGTAGACACAAAATGTGAAATGGCCTTTATTACATTACCACTTTTGATAATTATGAATTAATATTAAAGATAATAACTATAATAATGATAATAATAAGAAGAAGAATATTTTTTTTTAATTAAATATACGTTAACTTCTCTGGCTCTTTAAAGAAAAAAATCATAACTTTGTTGCTTTTATGGCCCTGATAGCCGAAAAGTTTCCCAACCTCTGCCATTAATTGAAAACACCTGATTTTAATTTCACCTTCAAATTAACTGTTAATCCTTCACATACTTTTGCCACTTTTGTAATATTGCTTCATTTTCCTCAATAAATAAATTACAAAATATAATATTTTTGTGTCATTTGTTTAATTGGGTTCTCTTTGTCTACTTTTAGAACTTGTATGAAAATTTTATGATGTTTAGGCCATTTTTTTTTTTTTTTTTTTTTACAGATATGTAGAACATTCTAAAGGGTTCACAAACTTTCAAGCAACACTTTATTAATATTGGTTGAGATAAAAAAAAAAAATCTATCCATTCGTGTAATTCTTTTTAAGATCTAACAGTTCTATTTCTCTTTGTTTTCAGGGGCCCAAAGGGGATGAAGGCAGAGTAGTAAGTTGGTTATGTATTTCTGCGATGCCAGTGTTTTGATGAGTGAAAAATATTTTGTTCTTTGAGTTTTGGTTAGCTCCCATAAATGCATTCTCATACCAATGTTCTCCACAAAAGAGTGATCCAGAGCAGATCAAGAAATGATGCCCTCCATCATATTTTTACATAAACAAGATGACAGTCCTGTACTCAAGAGCGTGGTTATTCTAGATAAGCTGTTGTGTTACAATAGGAAATTGCACTTACAGTGGTAGACTATCATATTCTTACTCTTCAGAGAATGATCCTTAAGCTAATCTGACATCTCTGGTACACAACTTAGTCCATCCTGAAGTGTGCATTTGTGATATTTACCTTTACAGGGAGCTGTCAGTTCAGCATGAATGCATGAAGGGCAAGGCTATTACAATCAGCAATTTTGCTCTGCTGAAGAAGTTGAATTTTGAGTAGTTTGTTAATAGGAGAAGTACATGTAGCAGTGGTATACATAAAGAGCTTTATCAAAGGGCTAATGAAAGGTTTGTGGAGTTAAGTAAATGTCAAAAATTGTTCCTGGAGAGTGTTCCTTTGTTCTTTGAAATTATCTATGGCATCCAAATGGAACATGGTATGTTTTACATGAGACACTGGATAATGACTTAGAGTTTGGCCAGGCTACTGAAATGTTTTCCTTCTCATGTTTTTCCATTTGACAAAGAAATACCTGTGCATGTAGATGTCTGGCCAGTCCATTGTGAGACTTTATTTTAAATTTAGTATTTTTTATCCAGGGTGACCCAGGGCCAATGGGATTGCCAGGCTTTGAAGGACTGCCTGGAGCTAAAGTAAGTTTAACTGTTGTACTGTGTTCAAGTCAGTGGTCCGTCCGTGGTGGGTGTGTGATCTCAAAAGCGTAAAAATTTTTTTTTATAATTTTGTTACATATTTTAAGCAATCCCATTTCTACTCCTTTTTTTTTTTTTTTGGAACAGTACAGAGACAAAAGAAAGAACATAAATAACTATGAAAGACTGGTAGACTGGACTGCTATATCATTATTTACAAATTCTACTGGGTTAAGAAGGTAAATGAACAGTGCTAGGAAAACCAGCCAGGAAAACTTTACTTGCTTTGCAAAGTACACAGTTTCAGTCACATTATGTAAGGCAAAATGAAGAGTGTTGGGAAGAGAGAAAGGAGTTGAGGGAGAACACCACACATGCAAAGAAATTGATTCAGTTATCATTCATTTTATGTGTTCAGATACATACTTTGGAGAAATTCAGTAATCATTATACCAATCAGATGGGGACAAAAACATTAGGTTACTTATGTAACCCTGTTCTGTGAACCTTGAATAAGCACCAGGGGCAGTGTTTCAGCACCTGAATGCCTTTAGCACAAAGTCACCAACTAATCTTATGAAAAGGCTGTCATTAATAGCTGCCATTCTGCAGCTGAATTCTGCAGTGTTTGCAAGTAATGGAGAACCCTGGTGGTTATCCGGAGTTAATAGAACAGGGTTACATATGTAACCTAAAATTCTATTTTACCCCTCTTAGTTCACAAGGAACTAATTCATCCAAAGACTGATTGTAAGGGCATTCAGATATGATAGCTACATTCACCCCACTGGGAGGGGTGATTTTTATCTTATAAAATTGGAAAAGGTGCATGATGATGCCCAGGTAACAGCAGCACAAATCCTGGAGTGGTACTTCCACAACCCAATGGACCACACCTGCTTACACAGGGGAGTACCTGGTGTCCTTGTACCACAACAGATAAACAGTTGGTCTGGCAATTGACTTGCTATTGGACAGGTCATGTAATATCATAAGGTGTGCACTGGGCATGTGGTTCCCCATCGTGGGATGCTGTGAGTTCAACCAATTGATTCACAAATGTTCTTGATATGACCTTAGGCAGGAACCCTGGATTTGGCCACAGGGTTACCCCACACAATGCACTGGATCTGTCTAATGAAGTGCTCACACTTCACTGTACAGTTTCCACTGGAGAGCATACAAGGTCCATGGACTAGGGGATCTTACTAGCATTTCATGCACTGCCTGATTGCAATCTATGGCCTGTGCCTCTCTCTGAGAGGCCATACCCATAGGTGCAGACGTTCCAGCTGAGGGTGCCAGATTTTTGTCCAATTGAGACAGTACATCTTGTTGAGGGAAAACTAAGTCACTCCTGGAAATTACTGGAGACAACACTATCTATGTTTCCATGTTTCGAAGCAAGCCAAAATGGCACTTCCTGATAACCTGGTGCCAAAGATCAAAAAGACAAACGGAATTTGCTCCAGTAGGAGAAGCCACTGTGGGTTTTTTTTTACGTATATAATAAGTGACTTGCGTCTCAGAGCCCGCAGAAAAAATGCAATAAACGTGGTCATGTAATCTTGCATTGAGGTGGGAGCCTGCTCTTTGGGAATGAAGTCGTGCAAGACAGTTCTGGGAGGTAATTATACCGAACCACTTTGACAACAAACTTTGGCTAAGGTATTTTAGAATGACCAAAACAACATTTCCGATGTTGTGCAACGAGATTGGTCCGCTGGTTAGTCCAGATATGCTGTCCCATCGTGCCCCAGTTCCGACAGAAAAACGCATTGCTATTGTGCTGTATAAGTTGGCCACATGCGCTGAATATCCAGTCACATGATTTGTTGAGGCAAAGTCACATGATTTTTTTGATACGCATCCAGACATTTATTCGGTAAATGTGTTTTCATCATAATTTATGCGCATATCATCTTATTGGATAAAGGATTTATCCGACTCGATTGAGTGCATAAGTTTTTTTTTTTTTGTTTTTTTTTTTTTTTAATGTGCATTTTTAGAATTTATGCGCATCTTGGCGTTTCCATCCAGCGTTTTTTTATGTGACATTCCAAAATGCGCATACAAATAGGTGGATGGAAACATGGCTAATGACAATGAGACAATGAGACTCAGTTGAAAAAACCCAATCAGACAAAAAAGTCTTCCAGTTACAGCCACGGATATAGCATATTTGCTCTTGTGAGATGTGAAGTGGGTGAAGAAATTGGCTCCTGGCTGGACGGTCTGTCAACAGCTAGAAGTTCTTGCTGTGTGTGGCCTCTATTTCAGCATCACAAATTTAAGCTGAGCCACAGTGGACAGTAGGCCATCCATCTGCATATCATACGTTTCATTTTTTATTTTTGAATTGGGAATAGTGGGAAAATGACAACTTTGTGGTTCTCCTCTAAGAGCACTCCCATTTTTGACAACCCTCCCAAAAATGTAGTGCACAGCTGAATTAAAAAATTACCATAAAGTAGGAAAAAATACGATGAGATAAGATAAGGTGATAAACTGGCTCCAATCCACCAATAGTGGATTGTAGGACAAAGTACATGACAAAGTAGGACTATGAGTGATACAAGCCATGGCGGGCAACCTAGAAGTTACCAGTACACAATACAGCTTTGCTGAGCAAGGTTAACTATGCTCAGCATTGATACGGGAAGCTGGAGGTAATGACACTATATACTTCATAATAAGCATTATGACATGGTATTTTGAGGGTATCCCACTCTGCCATGATAGTGGCCTTCTCAAAATCCATAGTTCCCAGACCTCCCCCAGCTGTAATTGACAGTTAAGTGCCTTATAGATTAATCCACAGTAACCCACAGCCAACAGAAACTATTGCCAGCTTTTGAGTACAGCTTCACCTGCAGCTCCAACCATAGTCATAAATTGTAATGCAGATTTCGAAAAGCCAAACATGTAGAAAGGAAAGAAGAAGAACGGAATGGCGTTTATTAAAAAAGGCATTTTACAGAGTCAGGTCACCACATGATGTTGTAACGCATTGTACACATGCACAAGAAGTTATCCTTGTGTTGAAGTGGTGCCCCTTAATGGCTAGAGGGGGTATAATAGAAAATAGTTATGATGGAGGAAAATAGCAAATAAAAAATTGTGAGCATTGTGGACTCCAGCTTTACCTGACTTACCTAACGCCCCTGACTTTAAACTTGTGAGATTCATTTGTGCAGATATATTGCATTTATTTATTATTTAAATTATACTATTCCATGTTGAAGGAATAAGACTGTAATGACAACCAACCGAATTAACTTGAAGTTTGTCTAAAACAATTTCAGATATTCTTTTCTCGAGTTTGGGCATATTTAGTTCTTGGTGTTAGATCAGATGTCTGCTATTATATTACATCGTACATATTATAATACATACATATTATATTACATTGCTATGTTTCAGCAGCTCTGGATTGGTGGCGCAGGACTTATCTTTGCTTTGATATTACACGACTGTGACAGAGGGCTCTGTCACGATTGCGGCAGCACTACATTTACATGCACATATAATCCACTATCCACCCATTTTCCAGTTTTCCCTACCATTGGGTGCACACTATGGCAGGTTAACATGCCAGTTGCATACATAACGCACACATATCCACTCCATTACCGCATCCTTCCCCCATATCCCACAATAAAGTAGTAGTGAGTAAAGTAGTGAGTGTACAGCTTGTGTAACAGTGCAAATTTGCTGTCCCCTCAAAATAACTCATCATTCAGCCATTAATGTCTAAACCGCTGGCAACAAAAGTGAGTACACCCCTAAGTGAAAATGTCCAAAGTGGGCCCAAAGTGTCAATATTTTGTGTGGCCACCATTATTTTCCAGCACTGCCTTAACCCTCTTGGGCATAGAGTTCACCAGAGCTTCACAGGTTGCCACTGCAGTCCTCTTCCACTCCTCCATGACGACATCATGGAGCTGGTGGATGTTAGAGACCTTGTGCTCCTCCACCTTCCATTTGAGGCTGACCCACAGATGCTCAATAGTGTTTAGGTCTGGAGACATCCTTGGCCAGTCCATCACCTTCCCCCTCAGCTTCTTTAGCAAGGCAGTGGTTATCTTGGAGGTGTGCTTGGGGTCGTTATCATGCTGGAATACTGCCCTGTGGCCCAGTCTCCAAAGGGAGAGGATCATGCTCTGCTTCAGTATATCACAGTGCATGTTGGCATTCATGGTTCCCTCAATGAACTGTAGCTCCCCAGTGCTGGCAGCCCTCATGCAGCCCCAGACCATGACACTCCCACCACCATGCTTGACTGTAGGCAAGACACACTTGTCTTTGTACTCCTCACCTGGTTGCCGCCACACACGCTTGACACCATCTGAACCAAATAAGTTTATCTTGGTCTCATCAGACCACAGGACATGGTTCCAGTAATCCATGTCCTTAGCCTGCTTGTCTTCAGCAAGCTGTTTGCGGGCTTTCTTGTATATCATCTTTAGAAGAGGCTTCCTCCTGGGACGACAACCATGCAGACCAATTTGATGCAGTGTATGGCGTATGGTCTGAACACTGACATGCTGACCCCCCCACCCCTTCAACTTCAGCAGCAATGCTGGTAGCACTCATACATCTGTTTCCCAAAGACAATCTCTGGATATGACGCTGAGCATGTGCACTCAACTTTTTTGGTCAACCGTGGCGAGGCCTGTTCTGAGTGGAACCTGTCCTGTTAAAACCCTGTATGGACTTGGCCACTGTACTGCAGCTCAGTGTCAAGGTCTTGGCAATCTTCTTATAGCCTAGGCTATCTTTATGTAGAGCAACAATTCTTTTTTTCAGATCCTCAGTGTGTATGTATATATGTATGTATGTATGTGTGTATATATATATATATTTTATATATATATTGTATATATATATATATATATATATATATATATATATATATATATATATATATATATATATATATATATATATATATTAGAGATGCACCAGTACTAAATTTCTCAACTGATACCGATAGTTCTGCCTTTTATGCCTTCTTATAAATTAATAATAATTAATTTAAAGGAATTCTGAAAGAAATGCAACAAGTTGTTTCACAGTAACTGGTCTCATAAACAGAAAACACATCACTCTAATTAAAATTAACTAAATTCTGAAGATTAACGTAAGATTTCGTAACTTATTGAATGTTATTAATTCATATTAACATTGACTGAATTCTATAAAATCTCCTGATAGGCTCACATTCACTTTAGGGGTATCTGGGGGAATCTGGGGTCATTAGACGTGACGCCGAAACTCCCGCTTCACTACTGCTCAATTCCGGTGTAAAATTTTAGCAGTGCAGAGATTAGAGTTTACAAACTGCAGTTTTGTCGTCATTCCACACAAGAGACATCATCTTTACACACAGTACGAAATCGATGTGTTTTCCCGCCCTCTTTTTTATTGATAGGATATAATCTGCCCTGATTACCAGACGTTTTAAAACTATTGGGCAAAGGCCGATAGCGGGAAGGATTGCCTTTACAAATACATTGGTGCGTCTCTTTTTTATATATGTGTATGTGTGTGCGTGTGTGTGTGTGTGTAATATATATATATATATATATATATATATATATATATATATATATATATATATATATATATATATATATATTGAATATATGTTATGATATTGAAGATTGTTATTATATATATTGTTGTTTATGAAAAGTTACTGCTGTAATACTTACCTCTGGAAGAACATGGAGGAGTCCATGTGGGTAGAGCTTCCAGGTTAAAAGCCAGGCCTGTTAATTTGTGTATGGTGGGTTGGAGTTTGGATTTGCAGTGCTAGTATATGGTGTAGTTACCTTTCTGTGGAAGGAGGTACCAGCCAAGTGCTGTAGTGTATATATTTTTGTATAGTTTTCCTCCATTTTCTCCATTTCCCCTATTGTGTCTATTTGTTTTTGGGCATTCATGTGGCATTTTTGTGCACATTTGGTGGACTGTAAATAGGAGCACTGTCAATAACACACCTTTTCACAAAAGTGCTATTGCGGCCTTGCCATTTTCTTGTGTGGGACAATTTTTCCATCACACCTTGTCACAATGACTAAGAAGTTTAACCACATATTGTATATGTGGCAAGCATGTACAAGCAGTGGAGCTACATAACATTAAAAAGCTATGTAAAATCATGTAACATCTGATTTATATTTATATCTGATTTATATTTTATTGTTAGTTGTTGTTGTTGTTGTTGTTGTTGTAGGGAGACCCTGGTATGCCTGGTCCACCTGGAGTCCCAGGTCCTATGGTATGTATTTATTCTTCTTTTAAATTATACAATTTAAAGAGCCCCACAAAAAATATGTATGTAATATATATATATATATATATATATATATATATATATATATATATATATATATATAAAATATACTTTTCATTCATGGACCTAAGCTATTCTTGGGGGCATGGCTACAATCAGAGAAGGGGAGAAGGGCCTGAAAGCATGATTTTAGTAAAGGCATTACCACATGTATAAATGACTCATTGTTTCTTCAGTCTTTCTGCATTGACCTTTGAACCCTTTTCATAATTAGTCCATCTTTTCAGAGTCACTGCTAGAACATAATAAACGTGTTACTATGATTAAAATACTTACAGCCCACAGCAGTAACTAGAGGTTATGTTATCAAATCTTGTCACACTTGCTGTGCTGCACAATCCTTCAGGGTGTAGTCAAAGACCTTGCCCAGTATCTTACTGGCTTCTCAGTGATTGACAGGATTTGGATGCTTCCTATGAAGATACAGAACTTGCCAGTTACTTTCTCCTTCCTCACAGCTTCACTGGTTTGAAGCTCATCCAGGCTCAGGTGATGAGTCGCTCAAAGGTCTTGGAGGATCCATCTGCTTCCAGGCACTGATGTTTTTGACACCATCAGGTTATCCATGAATGCTCTGATTGAATAAACTTCAGTTTCTATTTTTCTGTCTAACTAGCCAAAATATCCACTGGATACAGCCTGATTACACAGCACATAGAGTTGGCATAAAGCCAGTACAACAGCCGATTAGTCTACATTATGAATTACACACTCCCCTTATGGGAATCAAGTCCAAACAACAACAGTAGCAAGCTACAGAAAGATGATGTGTAGAGAAGCGAAGAAGAGTGAAGAAAAAATGGGTCATCTGCTCTTGATGGCATTGTGGCAGAGAAAGGTCACACCACTTCCAGTTCAGACGTCTAAAGCATGACGACGTGCAGTTAAGCCCAGAATGCAAATGACTTTGTGCACTAACACAAAACTTTGTAGGCTCTTCAGGACCATGACCTGAGACTATGCAACAACTTTTATGACGGTGCCACCTACTAATCAAAAGTTATTATAACATGTTAAAAATGTTTATATCTAACTGGCATTTTTACTACTACTCCTCCAAATTTTGTCCAATCCTCACCAAATTTTGCTCTCATCATCTTGAGGCATTTTTTTCCCCCAAAATATTTTTATTGAGAAAGAAAGAACAAAAATTCAAGAGGGCAGTGTCTGTAACTCCATAAAATATGAAATACAGGGTTGCCATTTACAAAAACAAACAAACAAAAAAAACTTGTCAGTACAACTCCTCATCGTATACTTTATTTTCTAGAGTTTCAAAAAAAACATCACGTCCTTTAGCCACTGGGAGATGGATGGATATTTAGCAGACTTCCAATGCATCAATAGGGAACGTCTTGCTATTAGGGATGTGAAAGCGATAGTATCATTTTGTACAGAGCTTAATGGAACTGAGGCATCAGGAATCCCAAATATAGAAATCAGTGGGCAAGGTTTTAAATCTACTCTGGGAATAGTGGACATGATAGTAAAGAAACCAGTCCAAAAACCATAGAGATCAGGCCCAAAGAAAAACATATGACCAAGATGACAGGGAGAGCCATGACATTCATCACACTTGTTCTCTACATCTGGATATATTACAGAAAGTCTCGACTTAGACAAATGGACCCTATGTAAAACTTTGAATTGGATGAGCCCAAGACGAGCACAAGAAGTGGTAGACTGTATCCTACCTATAGCACATTCCCAACACTCTTCACTTATTTGTACTCCTAACTCCATTTCCCACACATTCTTAATTTTGGTACTCGACTGACTACCTAAGGCCAGAATGAAATCATATATCTTAGAAATCATTCCTCTCTGATGTGGATTGTTTGAAAACAAGCTTTCCCAAGCCTGTTCAGGAGGCGCAGAGGAGAAATTAGGAAAACATCTAGAAACAAAATTTCAAATTTGATAATAATGAAACAGATGCATCACAGGGAGGTCATAAGTAGATGACAGATTGGCAAAGCTATCAAAGACACCATCGGCATACAGATTTTTTCATTGTTTAATGCCCTTGTCATACCACACTGAAAATGTAGAGTCCAAACATAATGGAGGAAATAAGTAGTTGTTGCTTAAAGGACCCAAAGAGGATGCACCTACAAACTTAATGTGCCGTCTAAATTGATACCAAATCTTAAGTGTGTTAAGGACAACTTGATTATCAGTATATAGAGAGAGTTTTGTAGATAGAGAGGAATAAAGTAAAGCAGGTATAGAGGATTCCCTACAAGATGATAGATCTTGAGACATTTCTGAACAAAAGTTGTCAAAGGAATTTTGATATTCAAAACCGTTCTCCTGTAACTTGCTGGCAAATGCAAAAAACAGGATGTGAGGGTGTATCTCAGCAATACATTTCTTTATCATCATGAAACTTAATAACTATCTTCAGGTGCATGCCCTAAGTTTTTTGTAACTGTGCCACCTTGTGGTCAAGAACTGTAACAACTTTAATTTTTTCCCTTGTATCATTTGAAGAATTTGTGCTAAATTATTAACAGTTCATTTTTCCTATAATTATTTGGAGCATGCTGAAGTGAACGCACACTAACATCTGAAATTCAAGTGTACTTCCTAGCTAGTGAGACTAACCTGAAATGTTGATATTCCAAATGGTTTGCCTGTAACATGCCAACAAATCTGATGGCAAAGCCGCCAAACAATATGTGAGTCTGTATCTCAGCAATGACCTTGGTAGGCATCCTCAAGACCATGCCCTATGACTATGCAACAGATTTCATGACCGAACCACTTACTACAAAAGTTACAATAACATGCCAAAAATGCTTCAGCCTAACTGCCATTTTTGCTGCTACTCCTCCAAATTGTCCAGTTTTCAACAAATTTGCCTCATATCATATTGAGACCTGTCTAAATTGGCACAGAGTGGAGAAAAGGCCCAGACTGATGAGAAAAAACAAATACCTACTCAGAGCAGTATCAGTCATGACCACTGGTCAAAGTAGCAACAGACAATTCCACAGGTCATGGTAGTAGCGGCAGCTGCAGAAGCAAATCCACCCTGCTGCCCAGTTGTTCATCTAGACCGTTCCTCCTACAGTCAGAGAATTCCAAAACTGTCTGTGGTTAAAACATGCACATCATGAGTGAAACTACAAATTACTCTTGAATCAAAGTGTGGAGAAAGAAAGTGTGGGTCTGCTCATAATCCAAAACATTCAAGTTCATCTGTAAAACATGTTGGAGCTAGTGTCATGGCTTTGGCTTGCATGACTGCTTCTGGAACAGGCTCAGTAGTCTTTATCGATGATTTAATTCATGACGGTAGCAGCAGAATGAATTCAGAAGTTTACAAGAATATTTTGTCTGCCAATGTACAGAGAAATGCATCCAAATTAATCAGGCGGAATTTTATCATGCAGTAAGACAATGATCTAACTCAACAAAGGACTTTATCATAGGAAAAAATGGAGGTTTTAGTTTGGCCGTCAATCACCAGACTTTAACAAAGTTGAACATACATTTCACCTCCTGACTAAAGGGAGAAACCCCCCAAAACACACAACAACTGAAAAAGGCTATGGTGAAAGCATGGAAAAGCATCACAAAAGAAGAAACCAACAATTTGGTGGTCAATGAGTTGCAGGTTTGATGCAAGCAAGGGATATGCAACCAATTTACTGTGTTATTCAGTTTAATTTACTTAAAAACTTATCTGTTCCTATACTTTTGCTCAAAATTGGGTGGTCCGATAAAAAAGAATCAATGTTTTATGTTGTTGAACACAGCTAGATGTACACCAGGAAATAAAAGCTGAAATCCTTTTGATCTTAAACCCAAATGTCTTTGGTGTTTAGCACAAAAAATCGAATTGGCCTTGCCATTTCAATAGTTTTGGAAGAAACTGTGTGTGTATATGTGTATACATATATGTGTATATGTGTATACATATATATATAATATATATATATATATATATATATATATATATATATATATATATATATATATATATATATATATATTTGTGTGTGTGTGTATATATATATATATATATATATATATATATATATATATATATATATATATATATATATATATATAATGTGTGTGTGTGTGTATATATAATTTGTATGGAAGGCTAGAGTGATGCAGCCACATTCTTAAAAAAAAAAAAGTTTTTAAAACAATTATTGTCTTTGTTGATGAGGCAGTATTTTACAATTAACACTGGTCATAAACTAGCCAAAACTAGGCCAATGAAATATAGTCTAAACATTCATATTATTTTTATATCATATTATGTATCATATTATATGGCCTAAAATTTAAATGCTCGTTTTGTATGACATTTAGATGTAATGAAATGTCTATCTCCAGGGTAATATTTCACTCAAAATACCATCTGATTTTAGTCTGGCAACTACTAAAATATGTACATGCTTATCTACAAATAACATGTTAAGTAATGTAAGTAAAGAAGAGGCACACCAAAAGGCATGGCTTCGGGGTATCACATTAGATAGTCTATTCTATATTTGTCCATCTCTGTTTTGCTCTGTTTAGCACACAAACAACTTGAACAGCAAGCTGTTTTTTCCTTGTCAGGCTGGATGAATCTCTAACTAGTTGGTTTTGAAAGTAGTTTTGCGCTCTCTCTTTTTTCCTCTCTGGCTGGCAGGGGAAACCTGGTACTCGTGGTGAGCCAGGAATCCCAGGAGAACCAGTAAGATTAATTTTTCGCTTCTTAACAGCTGTAAATCAGATTGTTTAAGCATTTATAAAACAGGAATAAGGTTAGAGGACTTCTTTTATTGTTCCTTTCAGGGAGTGCGAGGGCCTGTGGGAGAGACAGGTTTCCCTGGATCTGAAGGACCTCCAGGTGTACCTGTAAGAAATCACACCCTATCGTGTCCCATACTGATGCACTGTTATACTACATTGTGCAACAGTGTTTTTCCTTACCTAGGGATTTGATGCACCTTTTTCTATCATGCAGTTCTTGACTTGAATCAGGTGTGTTAAAGTAGAAAAACACTGCTTCTGGGATTGGGAAATACTGCTTATTAAAGGAGATGTGTCACTATCCTGTATTGAAAGCTACAGTTACATTACAACATGGCAAAGCATACTGATTTACATTAAAGAGTTAATAATATGGCAAAAAAAAAAAATTGCAGCAGTGTTTTTTCAAGTCAGAGGATTTCATTAAAGCAGTACATAACACAGGATCATGACCGTAAGTAGTTGTACCAATGATTTAATTGCACCCACTCACTTTTTTCTTTCTGCAGGGAAGACCTGGAAAAGATGGAAATCCTGGATATGAGGTGAGAAATTTATTTCTCTCACAATATGCATTTTTAATATAAAAACCTTTGAGACAAAAAGGGAAGTAGGAGGAGTATAATTCATGCATCTTCAGTGAAAGTTTTATGAAAACTTTTATTTATCATTTCAGCCATATATATCTGGTACACTACACAGTGAAACGGAACAATGTTCCTCTAGGATGATGGTACTACATAAAACAACACACTAACCACATGAGATGACACAGAACTAAAAACATCTACACATTTTTACATAAAGTGCACGTACAAACGTGTGCTAACAACACAGGACAGTACAATACTTCTAAAACAGGACAATAGGCACAGTAAGTGACAGTGTAGTGCCGACCAGTGCACAGTTTTAGTGTGGAAGTGTCTGATATAGCAGGTAGTGCAAAAGATAGGTACCAAGGAGTAACAATATAATTTTAAAATGGTGTAAATATAAACATAGCAGATTAGCTTATACCAAACATGGACATAGCAGTTATTGCAGTAGCAGCCAGGTAAAGTTTACGATAGTGGCAAGAAATTGAATATGATATTATTATAAATACATTAGCTGCAAAAATGCAATAGAGTCAATGCAGGAATGTGCAAATATTGCAGTGGGAGTGGGATGGTGTTCAATTCAGAGTGTGCGTGTGCGCGTGCGTGTGTGTCAGTCCAGTCTTTGATTATTGAGGAGTCTGATGGCTTGGGGGAAGACCCTGTTACACAGTCTGGTCATGAGGGCCAGAGCCGAATGCTTCGGTACCTTTTTCCAGACGGCAGGAGAGTGGAGTGTGTGTCTGAGGGGTGTGTGGAGTCATCCACAATGCTGGAGGCTTTGCGGATGCAGCGTGTGGTGTAACTATCTATGATTGAGGGAAGAGAGACCCCAGTGATCTTCTCAGCTGTCCTCCGCTGCAGGGTCTTACGATCCGAGACAATTTCCAAACCAGACAGTGTTGCAGTTGCTCAGGATGTTCTCAATAGTTCCTCTGTAGAATCTTGTGAGGATGGGAGGTGGGAGATGGGCTTTTTTCAGCCTTCGCAGAAAGTAGAGACGCTGCTGGGCTTTCTTGATTATGGAGCTGGTGTTGAGAGACCAGGTGAGGTTCTCCGTTAGGTGAACACCAAGGAATTTGGTGCTTTTGACGATCTCCATGGAGGAGCCATGGAGTAATGGACTAAACACACAGCTCTGAGGGGCCCCCATGCTCAGTGTGGTAGTGCTGGAGATGCTGTTCCTGGGGCGGGGGCAGGGCTCCTATCTATTTAAAGCATTAGCCCCTGGCGTAACTATGGAGGAAAACATAATATAAAACCGGAGGCAGCACGGATGGTAGAAGTGTCGGAATGGTAGCTAGTTAATAGGCTCGAGCTTTTCACAAATTAAAGGCAAAGGCTCTTCCCTTCAATGCGGACTCTCATTGCATAGTTTTGCACGTGGCAGCCCGCAGAGTTTTAAGCGGTTTAATTAGGTCAAAAGGCAAGTAAAACTGTCGTGGTTAAAATTAGACACATACCTCATTTGAAGGGATGCAGAAGTCCTCTGGACTTAGTACTGCATTATTGTGTAGACGCAAACTGCTTTCATGAGCAAGCCCAAAGTCCACCTTTCTCCAATTCTCATAGCTCTCCCGAGAAAACACACTCAAAGTGAAGAGAAGGTGTAATGTGGTGTAATGGGCTCACGTTTTTTAGTGCCAGTCAGCAATCTGGATGCTGCATTTTGTACCAATTGAAAACGATCAGTAGTTGTTCTAGACAAGCCCAGATAGAGCGAATTACAATAGTCCAACCTAGATGTTATAAACGCAGTCTCGCACATTAGAAGCAAGGGGACCAAGCTGACTGACAATGTCAGAGGACAGAGCTGATGGGCCAAAGACGATTATTTCGGTTTTGTCATTGTTTAGCTGTAAAAAGTTCATGGCCACCCAGTGCTTAATGTTATGCAGGCAGTCAAACAAACTAGACACAGAGCAGTTCTTATTTTAAAATAAGATTAAGATAAAGATAAAGCAGAGTGACATCAGCATAGAAATAAGTTGTGTCTCTCAATAATATGACCTAGAGGAATCATTTCTAGAGAAAAGAATGGAACTCTGGGGAACCCATATGACATTTGAGCACAGGATGAGAAACACTACATTAACAGGAAAAGATCTCTCCTTGAGATAAGAAGCAAACCACTCCGGCACAGGCCCCTGAAACCCAGCTACATGACCAAGTCTTTGCTAAAGGATATCATGATCTACTGTGTCAAATGCTGCACTCTAATCAAGCAAGATTCAAATACAACAAGAGCCTGAGTCAAGAGTAAGTAAGATATTATTGGTAACCTTCAACAAAGCACATTTAGTACTGTGAAGTTCCCTGAAACCGGACTGAAATGAATCAAAAATACTAGAAGCACACGGATACGAAGAAATCTGATAATAGACAACTTTTTACAAGACTTTTGAAATGAAAGATAGTTTGGAAATGGGTCTGTAGTTATTTATGACATGCTGATCAAGATTATGCTGTTTAAAGCAGTTGTACTATAGCATGTTTAAAAGTGGCAGGCACCACGCCATTAACTACAGAGTGTAGGGAAACTAGCCAGCAGTAGGTGGAGCACAGACACACGGGAGGCCGTTTTGGGTGTTGCCTTGGAGGATCTTTATTCAAGATCGTTTGGTGGGTGCGCGCGTGTGTGGGTGCTTGCGTGAAAGCGTGAAATCGTGTGGTGAGAGTCTCAATTGTCTGCGGGGTTGCCGGAATCGCGCCAGGGTTTAACCCAAGTGACGGAGGTCCCGTTTGGCAATCCCTCGCTTGCAGCCAGGGGGCGGAGTCTTTGCTCGTGTCCGAGTCATCTAGGAAAAGAAAACACACACAATGCCGATTAGTAAGCACACTTTTGCTGATAAACTTTGAATAACATGCATAGAGCCACGCGTACATGTATTGTGAGAATCCTCTTCCTTTGCGAGCGGAACAGTGCCCTTTTATACTCCACTCGCCTGGTGGATGGTGCTGTGCCGCGCGCCATTCACCGGCCGTGTGTGTGTGTCGGCGGCTCCACCCTGCCACCACATGTTCTCCGGCTGTCCAAAACATTGGTGGTGCTGAAGTGGCACTATCTCTTCAGCACCACTGCGGCAGTCGCGGGAGGAGTGATTTTAGTTTCTTGTGCGCTGGCCGTTGGTCCGTTGCGACGGTACCCCCCCCCCCCAGCTCCGAGCCTACTGCCGCCGTGTGTCGCCGCAGTGAGACTATCCTGTCGCGAGAGACCATCACCATTCCCATGGTGGGTCCCCGTCCTGTGCTGGACCTGGAAAGAGAAGTCCTGTAACGCAAGGAACCATCGGGTTACCCTGGCATTAGTGTTCTTGGCCTTGGCCATCCACTGTAGTGGGGCGTGGTCTGTCACCTGGATGAAGAGCTGACCAGCCAGATAGTATCGTAGCTCTTCAATGGCCCACTTTATCTCAAGGGCCTCTCTTTCCATGGCTGCATATTTCCTTTCAGCGGGGGACAACTTCCGACTGATGTAAAGGACCGGGTCTTCTTCTCCATCGAAGGTCTGTGAGAGAACTGCGCCCAGCCCGGTTTCGGATGCATCTGTGTGCACGGTGAATGGAAGGCCGAAGTCTGGGTTATGTAGCACTGGGGCGCTGGTGAGGGCTTCTTTCAGGGCTTGGAAGGCTCTTTCTGCTTCTGCTGACCATTTCACCCGGTCCGGCTGGCCCTTTTTCATGAGATCGGAGAGGGGGGAGGCTACAGAGGAGAAGTTAGGCACAAATCGACGGTAGTACCCCGCCAAACCCAAAAAGGCACTACCTGTTTTTTTGATGTAGGCCAGGGATAGTCTTTTACTGCCTTAATTTTCTTCACCTGGGGCTTTAGTAGGCCCTGGCCGATACGGTACCCGAGGCACTGTGCCTCAATCAGCCCCAAGTGACACTTTTTGGGACCTCCCCCAAGGTGGAACAGGTGGTCCGACCAAGTGGAGGAGTGGATATCCACATCGTCCAGGTAGGCAGCTGTGAAGGGACGATGTGGACGCAGGACAATGTCCATCAGTCGCTGGAATGTTGCGGGTGCGTGGCTGTTCGCCATGCTGAAAGCCGTCTTCGGTCTTGCCTCTGGGGCCAGGGCCATTGCCAGTATCCATTGGTCAGGTTCAAGGTGGATATGAATCGGGCCCTCCCCAGTCGCTCCAATAGGTCGTCCACTCGGGGGAGGGAATAGCTGTCGAATTCTGAGACCTGGTTCAGCTTCCGGAAGTCATTGCATAGCCGCATACTTCCGTCGAGTTTTAACACGACTACGATGGGGCTGGACCAGGGGCTGTTGGATTCCTCGATGATATTGTCCCACAGCATTCGGCCGATCTCCTCCTCGATAGGCTGGCGGCGGGCCTCCGGGACACAATAGGGCCGCTGTCGCACCATCATTCCCAGCCAGGTCTTGATCTCGTGGTGGACCAGTTGCGTCATCCCTGGGGATGTAGAGAACACATCCATGAATTGACCCACCAACTCTGACAACTCCTGTCTTTGCCCAGGATTGAGGTCGTCACCCAACTGGACCAAGGTACCTTCATCATGACCTGTGTCTCGGTTGCGAACGCAGACACTACTGGCATTGGCTCTACCCACTTTTTTAACAGGTTTATGTGGTATGTTACGTGGTATCTCCGCTCGCTTACCAGGCTCTTTCAAGCGATAGTTTACGGCCCCCTTCCACCCGAGGACTGTGTATGGCCCTTGCCATCGGGCTAGGGACTTGCAGGAACTGTTTGGCACTAGTAGGAGCACTTGATCGCCAAGGTGGAACTCTCGGGGTTGTGTTGGGCGGTCGTACACTCTTTTCTGCTCCTCCTGGGCGGCTCTCTTCGCCGTCCGAAGAGGAGTTCAAAGGGGGTAAAGCCCATGGAGGCTTGGGGGCACTCCCGGACGGTGAAGAGGACGTAGAGTAGGAGGAGGTCCCAATTTCTCGCTTCCTCGTTTACCACCTTCTGTAGAATCTGCTTCAAGGTCTGGCTGAACCTCTTGACAAGCCCATCGGCCTGGGGGTGGTAGATGGACGCCTTTAGGTGCTTAACCTGCAACAGCCGACACAGATCAGACATTAGTTTGGAGACGAAAGGTGTACCTTGGTCGGTCAATATGTCCTTAGGTATCCCCACATGGCTGAATAGGAGCATCAGCTCTTTCACAATGTTACGGGAGGTGGCTTTGTGGAGTGGTACTGCCTCTGGGTATCGGGTGGCATAATCCAGGATGACGAGTATGTACTCGTGACCTCGGGCAGATTTGGGGAATGTCCCCACGAGGTCCATGCCAATCCTCTCGAAGGGGACGTCTATGATGGGCAGAGGGAAAGGGGAGCCGGCGGAGGCCTCCATGGCGCGGTGCGCTGGCACTGGGGGCACTGTTGGCAGAAGCCCCAGACCTCTGCATCAATCCCCGGCCATAGCATTCTTTTAGCTTTTCTAGGGTGTTTCGTGTTCTCAAGTAGCCCCCGAGCGGATGGGTGTGGGCCAGGTGCATCAGCATCTGTGTCTTGGTCTTGGGGACTACCAGGAGGTCCACGATCTCCCCTCGGCAGCTGGCCCGTTGGTATAGGAGACCACCCTTAATGAGGAAGTAGGAGGAAGGGAGCCTCTGGTTCGGGCTCTGGTCAACCCCTTCTGTCTGCCGCACCTGGGCCCAGCAGTGTTTCAGGCATTTATCCTCCATCTGCTCCCACCCAAAGTCCCCTTGCCGGTTCACCTGTTGGAATACAGACGAGATCGGGTTAATGTGTGTGTGCAACTTACATTCTACAGTGGCATCCCCCTCATCTTGTGCCAAGTAGGCCTGCCGGACTCGTATCTCTTTCATGCGTTGAGGCATCGTGCTGGACTTTGGATCTGGTCTATACATGTCTATATGTATATCTAGAAATATGTGAATTGGTACATTATTTTCCTTACAGTGGAGTGATGCATTTCAAATAATTTTGAGATCTTTTTCAAATAATTATGAAATCCCTTGCCAGACTCATAGGCCTCCACAACCTTTTTTCTGAAGGTCTTAAGGAATTTATATGCATGATAACACCACACACCTCAATATCAAAGGGAACACCAGACACTAGATATGAAAGACACTATAAAACAGGTTCCACCTGCACTCTCTAAGCAGGTTCTAATCGCTGGCACCCAATCTTGAACACCTGATTCTAATTTAATGGATTTGAAGGTTTGATTAAATGTAGGGGTGTACTTACTTTTTCCATGTGACCAATCTGTTGTTGTTGTTTTTTTGTTTATTTATACTGGGAAAATGACTAAAAAATGTCAATTTTATGTGTCGTTTGATAGAGTTTATTAATAGGCACTGTTTCAAAGAGGATAAAGTTTGCTTTTCCAAATATGTAAAAAAAAAAATAAATAAATAAAAAATAAAATTTCCATAGGGTGTACTTATTTTTTCAAATGACTGTATATTTAGGGGCTGTTTAAACAACAACTTTTCCAACTAAGAACGGAAAACTTTTTATGCAGTTTGGCTGTTCGTTTACACGACAACAGCGTTTTTGGGGCCTGAAAATGCAAACTTTTGAAAACTGATTTTAAAGTGCAAGTTTTTGGAAACAATGCCATTGTAGTCTCCGTGTAAACATACAAAAACGAGAATCTGTGAAAATGATGACATCATGCGTACTTCAAAACAACATGTGAGACATTCAAAACTACAGGACTGTTTGTGCTGCTCAAGATTTTGAGTTTATTGACGCTTCTCCAGCAAAGTGTAGATTTACTGCATCGCTACTACGTCCAGCGGAGATGCATTTGTTATATACGCCAAATTATTAACCCACATCTATGTCGACTAAGGGTATTCAAAATCTTATAATTATGAATCTTAAAATAATTGGTGAGTCGTATTTCACCAAGAGTTTTTATACCAAGTACCTCCCGCCAAAGATTGCTCGACCAGCGGGGTGTCTTTGCATCGCCATACCAGGCGGAAGACGCAGGAGTAGGCACAGTAGTAGCTCAGAGCTAGTGTTCAGATCTGATTGAGGAAATCTCCACATTATGATGTATATCATCTGCTTCAACTTGCCGATCTCACAAACCGCCATCTTTAATTTATCACGCTAAATGACCTGAACCTGCGACTGTGACATACTCATGTAGACACAGCGGCATCAGGCACAGGTACATTAATAATAATGTTAACGCTACAAGGTTGGGTGTAATTCAAACTTCTTTATTAAATAATTCCTCACCAATCATAATCAAGAGTAGCGACTGTTCAGTCTGCAAACATACAGTACGCTGCTGCTCTCCTTCACTCTCTTCACTAACTCTAATAGACAGTGCATTCCCTTCATTTAAACTCACGGTTGCTAGATATCACTAGAAAAGTCAAGTCCAGTTTTCATGTTTTGATTTATTCCCCCCCAAAACACAAAATTATCAGCCGACATGGCAACACTGTACTGGGGGAACCTATCTAAAACTGATAAACAAATAAACAAAAAACTAATAAAATGTAAAGACAGAAAATGTGCTTTGTTGTAAATAAATTAGTTAATATAAAAAAAAGATATTATAATACATTCATAAGATATAATGTTTAATTACTATGGGTTGCACTTAATATCAATTTAACATTAAGCTTAGTAGGCTGTTTCGTTAGAAGGCTATTAGCCTTCTTTTTCCTAATATGGATCATGCTTGTTAAGTCTACTTTTAATTAGGACTCTATTGTTTAAAAATAAATATTTTATGCTTGTTTATTTATCAATTATCCAACAGTATTTCTCATTGCTATTATTTTAATTGAGTTAACAGTGACCATGAGCAGAGAGAGCTTACATTTAACTATTTATGATAGACCTCCTGATTAAAGCTTAAACAAAAAAAAAGATTGGTATCTGGATCAGTTTCGGTCGATCAAGATGACAAGAAATCGGTATCGGCTGTAAAGATCCTGATCAGAGCATCAGTTATGAACACAATTAAACTAAAATGCTTTTCATCTGGCGGGTAAATGAACTCACCTGATCGAATACTATTTGAAATTATTCCAATAGGCCTGTATACACAATATACACAGAGCAGTTCAAGAATTGGCTTCAGCGCAGAACCGTGACAGTGGAAAATGGCTAATAGTGTAGCTTTAAATATATTTAAGAGGAGCAGACTTCAAAGACTGAACATTGAGGGGTTTTTTGTATTTGTTTACAAGGTGGAACAGGTTGTTCCAACAGTTGTTGTTTTTTGCATACAGCCTGTAAAATTAACTGAAAATACAAAATTTTGTTTATTAGAAGGTAAATTAATTTGTCATGGCTCACACCGTGGTCTTAAATTCTGTCCTAATTGACAAGCTCAAGTTTTCTCATGCCTACTTGTGCCTTATATTGTGGCACATTAACGTTGCCATCTCTAAAAAAATAATAATAATAATAAAAAATTTTTTTACAGGAGTAATCTGATTGTATTTCCTGGTCCCAGTCAAGATCCTGGCAGCAGAGTTTTGTACATATTGGAGCTTATTGATTGTGGATTTAGAAACTCTGGCTAAAACGGCTAACGCCGTTAGCAGCGATCTATCTGAGTGACAACGAATGAGTTTATCAGCTTTTCAGCTACTGAGAAATTTAGCATAGGGTGCAGTCACTATATTACTGAGGTGAAAAAAGGATGCTTTAACAGTGCTCTGAACAAAAGAATCAAATGTAAGGCTGGTATCAAAAATTACTCCAAGGTTCCTCATCTTACTTTGGGTCTGTAGAACAGAGCCATCAATAAATAAAGACAGTAGACCAGCTATGAGAATTTGCTGACAGGAACCTATAAGCATAACTTTAGTTTTCCTGCTATTCAGGCATAGAAAATTATTATTCATCCATGTTTTTATCTCAGAAATACAATCAGAAAGAAAACAAACATCAAGGTTTTCACCAGATTTTGAGTGAATGTAGATTTGGGTATTATCACCATAAAAGTGATAATGGAGGCCGAGCGATCGCAGCAGATGCCCAAGTGGAGATGAATAAATATTGAAAAGTAAAAGGCCTAAAACTGATCCCTGAGGAACACCATTGAGGCCAGAGCTAGTGTCAGACCTGTAACCACCCATAAAAATAAACTGGGAACGGTTGGTAAAATAAGATTTAAACCAGTTTAAAACTGTCCCCGATACTCCAAAAACACTTTTAAGGCAGGTAAGTAAAAGACCCTGATCAACAGTATCAAAGGCGGCTCTAAGATCAAGAAGAATAAGAATGGAAGTAGCTCCGGAATCAGACGCTATCAACAATTCATTGGTAACTTTGACCAATGCCGTTTCTGTACTGTGAAATTTACGAAAACCTGACTGAAGGGGTTCAAAGAGGTTATTCATTTTAAGATGATTACACAATTGAGAGGCAACCACACACTCAAGTATTTTTGCCAAAAACGGAGGATTTGAGAAGGGACAAAAATTGTTAAAATCATCCACTGAAACATTTTCGTTCTTTGGTACAGATGTAAGAGCAGCAGTCTTTAGTACTGCTGGAACAACCCCAGTCCCCAATGATTCATTTATAATACAGAGGATAGTAGGGCACCAAAAATCGAAGCATGATTTAAATAGGCTTGTGGGAATTGGATCAAACAGGCAAGTGGTTGATTTCATGCTGGATACCTCCCTTGTGAGAGCCTCAGAATCAAGCGGTGAGAAATGAGTGAAAGAAACACCCAGATGGACGAAGGAGTGAAATGGCAGAGTCAGGTGTAACAGAAATTTGTTTGCGAAAATTATTAATCTTACAATTAAAAAACTGAAGAAAAGAATTACATAGCTGTTGAGAAACAGGCAAGGTGGTAACAGTATTAACTTTAAGCAATCTATTTATGGTTTGGAACAAGTGTCAGGGATTTCTTTGATTGGTTACAATAGCCTGAGAGAAATAAGATGATCTTTCAGTCTCAATTAATGCTCGGTAATCACCCAGAAGATCCTTCCACACTTGATAGTAGACATTCAAGCCAGTAAGGTGCCATTTACGCTCCTTTTCCGACAAGTAGCCTTTCTAGTGTGCAGATTGTCGTTATACCAGGGAGCAGAGCGGGCGAATGTAACCTTACGTGACCTTAGGGGAGCAAAAGAGTCTAGATTTGTAGCAAGAGTAGAATTTAACTGCAGAACTTTCTCCCCCAGCGATGAGGGATGCAGATCGCTTAAGGTGGAAACAACAGAATTGGAGAAAACTGTCTGATCAATACACTTCCACTTCCGGAAGGTTACTGTTCAGCTGGTAGGCTCAATTGGATGATACAGTTCCAGGTTAAAGAAAACAGCTGAATGATCTGACAGTCCAATGTCAACAAATGAAAACTGCAATACAAACGAGCCGTTTGCAGTCACAAGATCCAGGGTGTGGACTTTGATATGAGTCGGGTCAGTTACAAACTGTGTGAAGTTAAAACAATCAAGTAGCGACAGAAATTCCTTAACCATCACTAAGTCACATGAATGTTAAAGTCTCCCACAATTAGAATTCTGTCAAACTTCATTCTCAACATTAACAGGAATGGTCTGTTAACACCAGTGCCCTTGTGAAAAAAGCACAGCAACAGCTGTACTTTTTGAGGTCATTAAGGAGAGTCAATCTATCCCAGGAACTGCTGCTGTCTTTTTACAAGTGTTCTGTGGGAAGTATCATTACCCACGACATCCTGCAATATGGCTGATAAAAAGGCTCTGGAGAGAGTTAGGAAGTCAGCACAGAACATTATAAGGACAAAGCTTCCCTCATTGACTGATATATACAGAGCCAGGTGCCTTTGTTATGCAGCATGCATAATCCAGGACTTTTCTCAATCAGGAAACAGTCTGATCACACTGCTGACTTCTGGGAGGTGGTTGATTCAAGCCCGCACCTCTAGACTTATGATCAGATTTTATCCAAATGCCATAAAATAATTAACTCATAATTTAAGGGACTGTGTAATACATTATACATTGTACTATTTAAACATTGGACTGCGCAATACATATTAGATATGGGATTGTGCATATACTTCCACTGCTTATTTATTTATCTATTCTTGCAGCTATGTCGAGCTTGCTTGTTGTGTGTTACGTTATTCAGTGTTTTGTATTATGCTTATTGTGTGGTACTTTTACCACAAGAAGTTGCATTTGAATTTCATTGAACAGCTGTACAATGACAATAAAGGCATTCATTCATTCATTCATTCACTTATGGTATTTCCCATGCTATTTCCATCTCCTTTGGCTCAGTGAGTGCACAATTGTGTGGTATTTCACACATTTAGCCTACTGCAGTGCTCATGCATTGACAATAGTATGACACATTTTAGGGGTGGTCAAATTCATAATGACATTCTCTTTTCAGATAGACTGAGCAATGCAAACAATTTTTCCACTATTAAAATTTAGTAGTATGTGAAAATTTCAAGACCCCCCTCCCCCCTACCCCCCGCCACACGCACACACACACACATCTTGTTTTGGTATCCTTTGCACGTAATTCGCACCCTGAGGAAAAGCATGTCAAAAAGAATTGCCGCAGACAGAGACCTTACTTAGGTGTGCAATTGTGAACATAATTTGTCTAACATTTGCTTCGTGTTAATATTTTTACCTATTTTTACCTTTTGACATTGTGTCTGACATTTTGAAATTTTAACAGTCAAAAACCGGTATTTACTGGCTAACAGAAACTCGGACCACCCTAAATAAAAATAATTGATTTACAGCACTGGTTGTGTGAGAAAGCCTTTGGCACAGCTTCTGTCTTAATTTAGCCGATAGTGTACCCAATTTTTGCTAAACTCCTCTTTGACCCGAATAGTGACAACTCTTTTACTGACCATCTGTCTCTTCCTATTATTTCATATTTCTTTCCTTCTTACAGGGACCAGCTGGCAGGCCTGGTGATAGAGGCTCCAAAGGAGAGCGGGTTAGATCTTGTGTTCTGTGTTCCTTCTGTCTTGATTAAGCAGAAAGTATGCTTCACTTTTTACACGTACGCTAGGAACAGTGTACAGTACGCGTAGTGCAAATTTCATCATCAGCAGAGTACGAGCCTGCTGTATGCATGCCACTTGATTTTTCTAACCATGCGTACTTTGTCGCACATGCGCATTTAATTATTTTGCCCTATTTAGTTGTTCCTTAAGGTGCCTACAGTGACCCAGGGCAGTTGATTCTCAAGGTAGTTGAAGAAAAAACTGAATAAACAGAAGAGACCGAAACGAGTGCAGGTTAGAAAGTATTCGCATTTATATAATTCTAGCCTTAAAGAGTATAAGGATTTGAATATGGGTGCTAATCGTGACTAGAGATTGCCCAAGCATTGTTCTTCGTGTTGTTGTGAGTCTGAAAAGTCTGAACTTTTTCGCTGTCATCCTTCACACTAAAAGACCTGCTTCACTGCTCTGTACTGACTCTTGTAGGCCAGGAGGGGTAGTGCAAGTTGTTGTAATGCGCATGTGTCAATGTCAATGTGTACATGTCAAATGGAGTATACTTTGAAAGGCTATGCTTATGACTGTGCACGTACGCGTAAAATAATGAAGTATACCAGAGTTCAAAATAAACATCAGCTAATGCATGCACTCCCTTTAAAATAAAAAGAGATTTTCCCTAGAAAATCCTCTGCTTTGCATAGATTAGAGATATTAGAGCTTTTATAAACAATTACATAAGTATGTATTGTGTATGACTCTCCTTATGCTTGCTTAGTAGGCTTGCCATTATTCTCACAACTCTGTATATTAATAATATAGTATATGGTAAGCAAATTGCGCTACCAGATAATGGGATATACTGTAAATCAGGGGTGCTCATTATGTCGACTGCGATCAACCAGTCAATCACAAGACAACCACTTGTGACTGGTTGATACATCACGGAATAATAACATCTTTACAGGTAATCTGGTATAAATACTATTACAAAATTCTGTCAGAGAACAATTGACAAAAGTCTGTCAGTGTGAGTAAAAATATAGGTAACTGTTGGAAAGAATTTTTTTAGGTTAAGACTAGGACATACAGGATACAATGCTACTTTATTCACCATGAAAATGACAGTGTCAGACAAATGTGAGATTTGTAATCGCAAGGAAACTGTTGAAAATTTGCTGATAGGTTGTAGGAAGTTCACTGTAGAAAGAGAAAGACTAGACAGGGTGAAAGAGATGGGAAGGGACTGGATTTAAAAGGTCTATTAGAGACAGGAGACAAACAAGTACAGGTTCAAAAGGCTTTATTTAAATACTTATACAATACAGATTTAATCACCAGAATATGATTCCTTATAAAGTCCATATAAATATAACTTCCTTATAAAGTCCAGATGTTACACAATCCGGTACAGTAGGTGGCAGCAACCACCTCTATATTGGTTTTTACTCCGCCAGTAAACTGAAGAAGAAACGAGATACTGACCAACCAACCACTTGCGTTAGAGTGGAGTGAACAAACTGGGTGCATCAACATTTTAATATGTAGTGATTCTGTATCTGCCCTTTCAAGCGTAAAGCCAGGCACAGCTAGAAGCCACCATGATCTGCTTTGTGAGATCTTGTTTACTTATTCAAGATTAATCAGACAAGGGAAAAATATCACATTCATGTGGGTCCAAGCACACTCAGGTATTCAGGGAAATGAGAATGCAGATAAATTGGCAAAAGAAGCAGTCAAAAAAGGAAATATTGAAATCAACATTAAGTTTTCAAAATCAGAAGGGAAAAGCATAGTGTGGAGGAATGTAAATCAACAATGGTAACAACAGTGGGATAATGAAATTAAAGGGATAATAATTATAATATGTAGATTGAGAATGGGGCATAGCAACCTTAACAGCAAACTTCATGTAATAGGAAAACATCCAACGGGACTATGTGATTAATGCCATGAGGATGGGACAGTTGAGGATATTTTTGTCATGTGAAAAATTCAGTCATGAAAGACAAGAATTGAGGACTCTGTTACGTGAAATAGGGAGGGTACAGCACAATATTAAAGGCATATTAGAATAGTTAGCAATAGAGGAAATGTTTGTTTCCTTTTTTCAAGAAAGACTGGACTGGAAAGTCGATTCTAAAATAAATCGACTTTAATACAGGACAGAAGGTTGCAGTAATGCAACAATTTGGATGCCAGCTGCCTTGAAGAAGAAGAAGCCCGACCACTTGGCCAAGCTTGCACTTTTATTTCCTATCTATAGCCCTAATGAGTTTATAAAAGCTATTTCCAACTCACTGCAATCATGTGCATGTGATCATATTCTTGTGAGACTATATAGTTACTATGACCACCAATAGCAAGTACAGCAGATGCACCCAAGCTAACAATTTCTGGTTCTAAGAACATACAGTTTTAAGGTTTGTTTCTTTTTAGGCAGGAATGTTTTCTTTAGAGAAAAAGAACTTTTGCTTTTAGGTTTGTAGAACATTCCATTAACATTCCCCTAATATTCTCTTAATGTTCCCCTAATGAACGTATTAAAAATATTAAAGAGACTCAATTTTCATCATTTATTTTTAATATTTATACATTCATGCCTCACTAATCATAAATAAAACAAATCAGTCTATATAAATAAATAATCAGCACACAATCCATGTTTTTGTTGAACCATTGTTTACATAAAATAACAAGGCATGAATCTTGGGATAATTAAAATAGTAATTATCATTAAAAAAACATGAAAACCTTTTCTTAGATAAAAATTTGCTAGAACATTGTATCATTAAAAAATAAATTATAACTATAAATACAGATCAATTTTTCAAATTCTGATCAACTTCTCTGCTTGAAAAATACACCACCACCATCAAATGCAACTTTAAAAGAAATTTAAACAAAAGTTAACGTAAATTACGTGTCAATTAGATTAAACAATCAGAATTAGATGAACAATTAAATAAAATTTTAAAAAATTTTACTATATAGGCCTTTAATATAATGACGTTTACGCACAGCTATGTCTTGTGGTCTGATGTTACACACACACACACACACACACACACACACACACACACACACACACACACACACACACATATATATATATATATATATATATATATGCGCGCATTATATCCTACAAGATGAAGGGGAAGCAGTGTGTGCTCTATTACGGCCATCTATTTGCAGCAAAAGTGTAAGCGCCAACTAGCTTAGCTTAGTTTATGGTTTTAGCGTGTTAACTGCAAAATAATAATAATGAAATTCTCACTTTTTGTTGTAATCAAGCAAAATCTTGGTGTAGCTCCTATCTCAGTAAGTGAGCGGTGTTCAGTATATGTTCATTGATGACTGGGAGCCGGACCTCAGCTCTTTGGTGCTGCTTGTTCCCAAGCGCTGAAACAGGGACAAGTTGGAGACTTCACCCAAGATAGGAGCTACACTGGGATTTTGCTCGATTGCAGCAAAAAGTGAGTGTTTCATTATTATTTTATTTATTTATTTATTTATTTATTCATTTATTTATTTATTTATACATTTTGCTTTGAGCCAGTTAATATTGTGAGCTGAGCTAAATCAAGCAGTCTGCTGCAGCAATGGCGCTGCTTTTGTTAGCGAGCTTGGGTGTCTACGGATTATGTACACTGTGTTGTCTTCACTACCATAGGCCAGTTTCACTCTTCCAGGTTTGTTGTTTCCAGGAATGACTGCCGCCATGTAATCTGACTTCCAGTAATAGCGATGGCTGAGTCCAGAAACAAATCTTTCTGTAGTGTGCCTCAGTTTAGTAATTCAAAACAAAAACAACCATGTTTAAGCTGTCATGACTGTCCATCAAAGGAAGAAGTTTGTCTGTGCAATAAGGAGAGAAGAAGGGTCAATGTTCATGATTCGCAGAGGCAACATGTTTGTGTGTAGTCAGCATTTCATTGCTGCCAACTACATTCAAGGAAGTTCTTGTCTGAAGGCTGCTGCTGTTCCAAGTCGTTTTCAGTGGAACAATTTTTATGTACCACTTCAGAAGCAGTCTTCGTTTGAGAGATAAAGTGCTCGACTAGGAATAAATATGTACACCCCAAAGGCCATGGACTGTCTTTGAATGTCTCAACTAGTTTGGAAGCTATCATCAAGAAGCATGACTATGCAAGCTGGGATTCTTTTTGGTAAGAAACCACTACCACTGGCAAACAACTCTGTAGTTTTAAAAAATGAGCTTCACTGATTAACGTTAGTGCTTTGCTACGCTCTGTTCAAGTCTGCCACTTATACAATAGCTTTATTTAAAATAGTAATTGACAGTGTATATGTGGCATGATCAAACATTATAGGTTTTACTTGTCAGCCGATTTACCTAAACTTTGCAACTGTGAACTAATGTGTGAAACCTAACAAATTAGCCAGCTAGCTAGCAACCCCTCTGGCCTCACTCCTGCTTGGATCTGCGAGTGCTTGAAGGAAATACCAATTCTCTAAATTGACCATTACTGAACGTTCTGTATAGGTTCTCCTTAGGTTGTTACAAACAAACCTCCCAGCAACGTTCTGGGAAGATTAGTTTTTGGTTACAAAAATAAAACCTCATAATAACCATTAGAGAACATTCTGTCTAGGTTCTCTTTAGGTTGTTCCAAAAAAAAAAAAACTCCCTGCAACGTTAGGTTTTGGTTACAAAAAAAGAACCTACAGAGAATGTTCCTAGAATGTTGTTATAAAAAAAAATAATAATTCAATTCAATTTTATTTGTATAGCGCTTTTTACAATAGACATTGTCTCAAAGCAGCTTTACAGAAATATCAACATGGTATACAGATATTAAAGGTGTGAATTTATCCCAACTGAGCAAGCCACTGAGTGGCGACGGTGGCAAGGAAAAACTCCCTAAGATGTTTTAAGAGGAAGAAACCTTGAGAGGAACCACACTCAGAAGGGAACCCATGCTCATCTGGGTAACAACAGTTAGTGTGAAAAAGTTCATTATGGATTTATATGAAGTCTGTATGGCCTTAGGAGCAGCCGTAGTGGCAGCAGTCTGGAATTAGAGAAGATTTGAGCTCCATCCAGAGGCAGAAAGGATCTGTATCTCCATAAATTCGTGTGGGGCTCGGCGAAAGGAGAGAGGGAGAAAAAAGATTATTATGACTGCGAAGTAGCAGAACAGAATCTAGTCAGGGTAGGCTTGAGTAAACAAATACGTTTTAAGCCTAGACCAAACCAAATGGTTCATATGCTAATGTTAGGGGAACGTTCTGGGTTTGCTGGGGCAGCAGTTAAAGCATATTACGGTTGCAAATTCAAAATGCCGGGCGAAAAAGAAGTAGGTAGGGCACCAAAAAAAACCCCTCAAAAACATACAATTTTCACTCAGAATGGGAAGAGTTTTTTCTTTGCAATGAGAAATTCAAAATCAAAAACAAATAAGACCGATATGAAGCAAATATTAAAATAATTTCTCAAACTCCAAATTTAGTGTACGCGTATAGTTTACATGATGGAGCTGACCATAATAATAATATGAAAACGTAGATCTCTTGTCATAGAAGTGAGAGCACTCCTGCTGTAAATCCTCAAATGGTCACACCAAGACACAATAGCTACAGTGATTTTTAATGAATTCCGTACATATAATGTAATGAATCAACACTCGAAATAAACTTAAAAAATCTTAAAAACAAACACTAGCCCATTTTTTTGTACTGTATTAGTGGCATTGTGCCAGTGATTAAATGTTTCAGGGTGATCCTGGGATCCCCGGAGAGAGAGGTGTTCAGGGAGAGAGGGGACGACCTGGAGAAAAAGGGCTTTCTGGGACACAAGGCCTGCCTGGTGAGAAAGGACATCCCGGTCCACCTGGTCCCGTAGGATCACTGCTGGTATGTATTTTTTATGTACAGTGCATCCAGCAAATATTCACAGCACTTGAAATTTTCCATATTTTGTTATGTTACAGCCTTATTCCAAACTGGATTAAATTAATTATTTTCCTCAAAATTCTACAAATAATACCCCATAATGACAACGTAAAAGAAGTTTGTTTGAAATCTTTGCAAATTTATTAAAAATAAAAAACAAAAAGCACATGTACATAAGTATTCACAGCCTTTGCTCAATACTTTGTTGAAGCACCTTTGGCACCAATTACAGCCTCAAGTCTTTTTGACTATGATGCTAAAACACCTATTTTTGGGCAGTTTCTCCCTTTCTTCTTTGCAGGACCTCTCAAGCTCCATCAGGTTGGATGGAGAGCGTCGGTGCACAGCCATTTTCAGATCTCACCAGAGATGTTCAATCGGGTTCAAGTTTGGGCCACTCAAGGACATTCACAGAGTTGTTCTGTAGCCACTCCTTTGTTATTCTTGGCTGTCTGCTTAGGGTCGTTGTCCTGTTGAAAGATGAACCTTTGCTCCACTCTGAGGTCCAGAGCGCTCTGGAGCAGGTTTTCATCAAGGATGTCTCTGTACATTGCTGCATTCATGTTTCCCTCGATCCTGACTAGTCTCCCAGTTCCTGCCACTGAAAAACATCCCCATGCTTCACTGTAGGGATGGTATTGGCCAGGTGATGAGTGGTGCCTGGTTTCTTCCAGACATGACGCTTGCCATTCAGGTCAAAGAGTTCAATCTTTGTTTCATCAGACCAGAGAATTTTGTTTCTCATGGTCTGAGTGTCCTTCCGGTGCCTTTTGACAAACTTCAGATGGGCTGTCATGTGCCTTTTACTGATGAGTGGCTTCCATCTGGCCACTCTATCATGCCTCTATCAGGCCTGATTGGTGGAGTGCTGCAGAGATGGTTGTTCTTCTGGAAGGTTCTCCTCTCGCCACAGAGACAAGCTGGAGCTCTGTCAGAGTGACCACTGGGTTTTTGGTCACCTCCCTGACTAAGGCCATTCTCCCCCGATCACTCAGTTTGTCTGGGTGGCCAGCTCTAGGAAGAGTCCTGGTGGTTCCAAACTTCTTCCATTTATGGATGATGGAGGCCACTGTGCTCATTGGGACCTTCAATGCTGCAGAAATGTTTCTGTACCCTTCCCCAGATCTGTCCCTCAATACAATCCTGTCTTGGAGGTCTACAGACAATTCCTTGGACTTCATGACTTGGATTTGTGCTCTGACATGCATTGTTAACTGTGGGTCCTTATAGAGACAGGTGTGTGCCTTTCCAAATCATGTCCAATCAACTGAATTTACCACAGGTGGACTCCAATCAAGTTGTAGAAACATCTCAAGGATAATCAGTGGAAACAGGATGCACCTGAGCTCAATTTTGAGTGTCATGGGAAAGGCTGTGAATACTTATGTACTTGTGCTTTTTTTGTTTTTTATTTTTAATAAATTTGCAAAGATTTCAAACAAACTTTTTTCACGTTGTCAATTATGGGGTATTGTTTGTAGAATTTTGAGGAAAATAATGAATTGAATCAATTTTGGAATAAGGCTGTAACTTAACAAAATGTGGAAAAAGTGAAGCGCTGCGAATACTTTCCGGATGCACTGTATGTACTTGTTACAATCTAGATAATGAAAAAGCAAATAGATAGTGGATACAGTATCTCACAAAAGTGAATACACCCCTCAAATTTTTGTAAATAAGTGATTATACCTTTTCATGTGACAACACTGAAGAAATGACACTTTGCTACAATGTAAAGTAGTGAGTGTACAGCTTGTGTAACAGTGTAAATTTGCTGTTCCCTCAAAATAACTCAACACACAGCCATTAATGTTTAAACCTCTGGCAACAAAAGAGAGTACACCCCTAAGTGAAAATGTCCAAATTGGGCCCAATTAGCCATTTTCCCTCCCCAGTGTCATGTGACTTGTTAGTGTTACAAGGTCTCAGGTGTGAATGGGGAGCAGGTGTGTTAAATTTGGTGTTATCTCTTTCCCACTCCCTCATACTGGTCACTGGAAGTTCAACATGGCACCTCATGGCAAAGAACTCTCTGAGGATCTGAAAAAAAGAATTGTTGCTCTACATAAAGATGGCCTAGGCTATAAGAAGATTGCCAAGACCCTGAAACACTGAGCTGCAGCACGGTGGCCAATACCATACATCGGTTTTACAGTACAGGTTCCATTCAGAACAGGCCTCGCCATGGTCGACCAAAGAAGTTGAGTGCATGTGCTCAGCTTCATATCCAGAGGTTGTCTTTGGGAAATAGATGTATGAGCACTGCCAGCATTGCTGCGCAGGTTGAAGGGGGGTGGTCAGCCTGTCAGTGCTCAGACCATATGCCGTACACTGCATCAAATTGGTCTGCATGGCTGTCGTCCCCGAAGGAAGCCTCTTATAAAGATGATGCACAAGAAAGCCAGCAAACAGTTTGCTGAAGACAAGCAGACTAAGGACATGGATTACTGGAACCATGTCCTGTGGTCTGATGAGAGCAAGATAAACTTATTTGGTTCAGATGGTGTCAAGCGTGTGTGGTGGCAACCAGGTGAGGAGTACAAAGACAAGTGTGTCTTGCCTACAGTCAAGCATGGTGGTGGGAGTGTCATGGTCTGGGGCTGAATGAGTGCTGCCGGCACTGGGGAGCTACAGTTCATTGAGGGAACCATGAATGCCAACATGTACTGTGACATACTGAAGTAGAGCATGATCCCCTCCCTTTGGAGACTGGGCCGCAGGGCAGTATTCCAGCATGATAACGACCCCAAACACACCTCCAAGATGACCACTGCCTTGCTAAAGGAGCTGAGGGTGATGGTGATGGACTAAACCTTATTGAGCATTTATGGGGCATCCTCAAACGGCAGGTGGAGGAGCACAAGGTCTTTAACATCCACCAGCTCAGTGATGTCATCATGGAGGAGTGGAAGAGGACTCCAGTGGAAACCTATGAAGCTCTGGTGAACTCCATGCCCAAGAGAGTTAAGGCAATGCTGGAAAATAATGGTGGCCACACAAAATAATGAAACTTTGGGCCCAATTGGACATTTTCACTTAGGGGTGTACTCACTTTTGTTGCCAGCGGTTTAGACATTAATGGCTATGTGTTGAGTTATTTTGAGGGGACATCAAATTTACACCGTTAGACAAGCTGTACACTCACTACTTTACATTGTAGCAAAGTGTCATTTCTTCGGTGTTGTCACATTAAAAAGATAATCAAATATTTACACAAATGTGAGGGGTGTACTCACTTTTGTGAGATACTGTATATATGTGTGTGTATGTATATGTGTGTGTACGTACGTATGTATGTATGTATTGAGAGAGAGAGAGAGAGAGAGAGAGAGACACACACCAATCAGTCATAACATTAATTAATACCACTGACAGGTGAACTGAATAACATCGATTATCTCGTTACAATGGCATTTGCCAATGCACAGGATATATTAGGCAGCAAGTGAACAGTCAGTTCTTAATATTGAAGAACATTGAAGCAGGAAAAATGGGGTAAGGATCTTAGTAATAATAATAATAATAATAATAATAATTCCTTAGATTTATATAGTGCCTTTCTAGGCATTCAAATCACTTTACATTGTATGGGGGGGAGGAGAGGAGGGTCATGTAACCAATTGAAGGATGGAGTTTATTAGGGGGCCATGATAGATAAGGGCCAATGGGGGAATTTCGCCAGGACGCCGGGGTTAAACCCCTAATCTTTATGAGAAGTGTCTTGAGATTTTTTATGACCACAGAGAGTCAGCACTTTTTTCTTACTTGTTCATTGAAGCATAAACAATTATTGCACATACAAAGTCCTTAAGACACTGTCAAGATTTCCCCTTGAAGCAGCGTGCTCTAAGCGCGAATGCGCGAGCACCTGCTTTTCCATTGTTGACAGTAGTGACATCTGGACACGTGTGTTTTGTTTATGTTTCTGTCATGTCTCCTCCCTGTTCTGTCATTGGCTGGGATTTCACGTGTGTCTGTATTGCCCTCAGCTGCTAGCAGTTTAGACGCTGATCATGTCCACATATATACCGCGCGCCTCCCAGCACACGGCGCGGAAGATTATCGTAGAGTTAGATTAGTTCATTTAGTAATCATAGTCACGTTCCATGTTTAGAGTTAGTTCACGCTGGATTATCCGCTCCCAGTTCCTTGTCATAGTTCATGTTTCTCGTTTTTGTTTATCGACCTTGTTTTCCGTGACCACGACCTTGATTCATGTTTAACCCTGTGTATGCCTGTTTGCCTATCGCCTGACTTTCGCCTATTGTGGATTACGTTTATGGATCACATTTTGGATTTGTCTGCCTGTCTCTCCTTTAAAATAAACATTGTTCATACTGCACTTCCATCCGTCCTATCTCCACTCCATCACGATACGTGACAGACACGAACAGTTTACAGGTGGTAGGCAATTAAGGTTACAGTTACAATAAGTTAGGACACTAAAGAGACCTTTCTACTGACTCTGAAAAAAAGCAGAAGAAAGATGCCTAGGGTGTCTGCTCACCTGTGTGAACATGCCATAGGCCTGCTGCAGGTATTTATGAATAAAATAATTCTGTTTTTATAATTATATACATTTAAAATGTCCTGTTCTTGTTTTTCTCCTGCAGAATGATTTCAACACCATGAAGGAAATTAAAATGTTCATCCAGAATGAAGTATTGCGTGTGTTTGAAGGTACATATAAGGTGTCTCGCTGGTGTGTGTTGGAATGAGTGTTTTAAATAATAAAACAGGAAAGCCCTGAGTATTTTAAGTAATAAAGGGAAAATGTGCATGTCTCTTACATTTTTTGTACCAGTACTATATGTATGTTCCTGGTACCTTGTGAATTATGATTTATGTAGAAAGGTTAACGAGTTACACCATGCTGGAAAAGGTGCCAGCACCAATATTGGCTGCACATGGTCGCCAAGGCCCCCCAGGGCCCCGTGGAAATGATGGGTCCCCAGGTCTTCCTGGAGAGCCAGGACCTCCAGGCCCTCAAGGTAGGAGCAAAAAACAAGAGATTGAAAATGTCTATAGCTGTCAGCTTTCCTGTTAGCTAATGTTAAGACATTACATAGACCACATAGATACAGTGCCCTCCACTAATATTGGCACCCAAGGTAAATATGAGCAAAGAAGGATGTGAAAAATTGTTTTTATTGTTTAGTATTTTGACCAAAAAATTCACAGCTCTCATGGATATCAAACAATACAAAGTTTTAACAAAAACTTTGTTAAATATAGGTGTGCAACATTTATTGGGACCCCTATGATTTCACATGAGAAGAATATATTTGAAGTATATTCCCATTGATATTTAAAAAAAAATTTAGTAGACCTAGGTGACTAGGAACAGGAAATTGTTCACAGGAAGGTAAAATTCTCATAGTTATTCATAACAATGTATAAGACCAAAGAATATAGCTTTGATGTGTTGTAAATGGGCTATAAAAAACAGTGGATATAAGAAGGCAAAAGCATTGAAAATGCCTATGTCCACAGTCAGGGAAATAATTACGAAGTTCCAGTTAACTGGGAATGTTCTGAATCAATCTGGAGTTGGACGCGTGTCTATATTGTCTCAACGCGCTGTGAAGAGAATGATTCTAATAGCCAAAAAAAAGTCTCCAAGGATCACAGCTAGAGAATTAATTGCGTCCTGGGGTCAGAAAGTCTCCAAAACTACAATCCAAAGCCACCTACATCACAAGTTGTTTGGAAGGGTTTCAAGAAAAAATTCTCTACTCTCATCCAAAAACAAACTGGCATACACCAGACACTCCTGGAACTTCAAATGGGATCAGGTTCTATGGTCAGATGAAACAAAAATAGAGCTTTTTGGCAATAAAAGGCAATTAAGATGGTTTTGGTAGACACAGACAGGTAGTCATTTGGAGAAGTACCTCATGCCCACAGTTAGGTATGGTGGTGGCTGTTTAATGTTTTGGGGCTGTTTTTCTGCCTGAGCACCTGGACATTTTGTTATGATACATGGCACCATGGACTCTATCAAATATCAACAGATATTAAATGAAAACCTGACTGCCTCTGTCAGAAAACTTAAAATGGGCCATGGTTGGATCTTCCAGCAGGACACTGATTCAAATCATACATCAAAATCAACACAAAAATGGATTACTGACCACAAAATCAAGGTCCTGCCATGGCCATCCCAGTCCCCTGACTTGAAATACATAGAAAGCCTGTGGGGTGAACTGAAGAAGGGAGTCCACCAGCATAGACCTCGAAATTTGAAGGATCTGGAAATTTATTGGAGAAGACTCGGCGCTGTTATCTTGGCAAAGGGAGGTAGCACAAAGTATTGACTAAAAGGGTGCCAATAATTGTTGCACACCAATATTTAGCAAAGATTTTTTGGGGGATAAACCTGTGTTGTTTTTGCAATTGTTTGATATCCATGAGAGCAGAGTATTTTTGTGAATTTTTTGTCTTTTTTTTTGTGAAGACAATTTTTCACAGCCTTCTTTGTTCATATTTACTAAGGGTGCCAATATTAGTGGAGGGAACTGTAGTTTCATACATGCAGCAAAAATATTACATAACCTTCACATGTAGTGAAGGTTAAGCATAGAGTGTAGTATTTTAAAGCCATAGTTTTATAATCCAGTGGAATAAAAAATTTATAAATCGAGTGTCCTTTTAGAACAACAAAGAGACATTTTTGCAGTGTTATATTGGATTGTTCTTTGCCATACTGCAGAGGACATTGTGTGTATTGAGTTTCAAAGAGGAAAGCACTCACCAATAAGTATATATACAACCACAGGGAACCATTATATGAGGCTGAAGGTACAGTGCTTTTCTGCCCATGGAATGCCATCTTTCTTAGTGAATGAATTTCAAAGTGCTCCAAGCATAAGCATGTTCTTTGGTGGATGTTTGACACTAGATTAGAGAAGCACATAGAATAGAGGTATGGTATTACTCTTTGAGGTATTTGCCCTCTAGGCCTTTATAAGACTGCATTATGCAATATTACTAGCTGTTGGGATGCTCTGTCGGATTTAAACGTCATGGGGAAAATTGCTTGTAATTGGGAGCACCTAGACATTTGTTTTGCATCTGCTAAGACTTGAGTGTAGCCAACATCTGCATCTTGTGATGGACCTTATTTTGTAAAGTTCAGGGAGGAATGGGTTAATGTATGCTATTTGTCAATTTTATTAGTTTTTTGTCTGTGTACTTTGCCTGCTCTGTTTACTTCTATATGCTTTGCTTTGCATCTACAACAAAACCTTTATTACGCATGGAAGCAGGGCTCTACAGTCCAACCATTTCAGTCGCATTTGTGACTGAAAAGTACTTTGTGCGATTGTGGAAAAAATATGTACGTGCACCGGTGTGAGTGCCCTGTTCGGAGTTATATAATACAATCAAACTACAACGTCAAAATGCATCTAGCTACACCACGCAACAGTTATTTTCGTATTGCTTTTCATCACCTCAGTCATCCGAACAAGTGTACAAATACTGCAAAGAAGCCATTATGATGACAAGAGTAACACTGTACATCATCTACTTTTATCAACTTGCTGATCTCACAAACCGCCATCTTTTATTAATCACGCAAAATGACCTGAACCTGCGACTGTGACATGCATGTGTAGAGGCAGCGGCAGTGGGCACCGTAAATTAATAATCATGCTAATGGTACAAGGTGGGTTTTAGTTCAGACTTCTTTATTAAATAATTCCTCACAAATCATAATCAAGAGTAGCAACTGTTCAGTCTGTAAACATACAGTACACTGCCGCTCTCCCTTCACCAGCTTTAATAGACAGTGCATTCACGTCATTTAAGTTCATGGTTGCCAGATATCACTAGCAAAGTAAACCCCAGTTTTCATGTTTTGATTGAATCCCCCCAAAAACGCAATATTATCAGCAGACATTGCAACACTGTACTGGGGGAACCCATCTAAAACTGATAAACAAAAAACTAATAAAATGTAAAGACAGAAAATGTGCTTAGCTATAAATAAATCATTTAATATAAAGATAGATATAATAAATTCATAAAATATAAATAAAATGAGAAATGAAATAATGTTTAATTACTATGGGTTGCATTTAATATCAATTTGACATTAAGCGTAGTAAGCTATTTCCATAGAAGACTATTAGCCGTTTTCATAATATGGATCATGTTGTGTTAGTCTATTTTTAATTAGGTCTCTTTATTGTTTAAGATATTTAAAAAATAAATATTTGATGCTTGTTTGTTTATCCATTAACCAAAGTATTTCTCATTGCTATTATTTTAACTCAATTAACAGTGATCATGAGCAGAGAGATAACATTTAATGTTTATGATGGACCTCCTGATTAAAGTTTAACAAAAAAAAGATTGGTATCTGGATCAGTTTCGGTCGATCAAGATGACAAGAAATCGGTATTGGCTGTAAAAATCCTGATCGGAGCATCAGTAATGCATTAAACTAAAGTGCTTTGCATCTGGCAGATAAATGAACTCACTCAATTACATCCCATATGAGATTATTCACATAGGCCTATATACACAATATACACAGAGCGGTTTGAGAATAGGCTTTGGAGAATTTGGAAAATGGCTAATAGTGTAGCTTTAAATATATTTAAGAGGAGCAGACTTCAAAGACTGAACATTGAGGTTTATTGTATTTGTTTACAAGGTGGAACAGGTTAACGGTTGTTGTTTTTTGCATACAGCCAATAAAATTAACTGAAAATATTCAATTTAGTTTATTAGAAGGTAAATTAATTTTTCATGGCTCAAACCGTGTTCCTAAATTCTGTCGTAATTGACAAGCTCAAGTTTTCTCATGCCTTTGTTAAATTGTGTTATATTGTGTCACGTTACCATCTCTTAAAATAAATAAATAAATAAATAAATAAATAAATAAATAAAAAAAACTCAACTTCAACTGTGCTCCTAAATTTTTGTAATTAGGAGAACAAGTGCTCCTAAAATAAATTGTTACCGTAGAGCCCTGAATGAGGATATACTGACGAATGAAAATTTTCCCCAAGGAAGTATAATAATATGAATTATTGAAAGTATCACAGCCTTATTCAAATGAGATTATGCCAAATTACTTTCCTTAATTATTATGATGTATGGCATTATGGCAACCATTATAATCTATGGTACTCAATAAAATGCATGCCTCACTAAGTATTTTGCTTAGAGTAAATTATTGTTTTGTGTTTGTGTTTAGGCTATCGAGGACAGAAAGGGGAGCGGGGTCAAATAGGCCTGGGGATCCTAGGTGCACCAGGCCCTGCAGGCCCACCAGGTATGCACTTCCCTACAAGAACAATATTTATTAAGTGATAATGTGACACAGGTAATGTATTATAATAGATTTTTTAGACTTCCTTTGTTGCTGCTAAAGGCTAAGAATGATTCTCTCAATGTCTGTTAAAAAATTAATGGTACATTTGTTGAAATTGTAGTGCATGTTATGGCATATTGTAATTTCCCTAATGAAAAAAAAAAAACATTTATCTTTGCAGTGTCACTATAATATTTTACATATTTATTTTACATATATTTTGGACTGGGGTTCTGGGAGGTTCTTGCTTTGCACTTTGCTCTAGAAATTTCTGTAGGCCTTTCTCAGATCCTGAATAGTTGTGCATTAGCTATAGTGTTTCTACAATATAAGTACCTCGTGGATGTATACCATATACCAATATATGGCTGCATGCCAGGCCCAACATCAATGCCTGAGCACACTAATGCACTTGTGGCTGAATGAGCACAAATCCCAACAGTCATGCTCCTCCAAAATCTAGTGGAAAGATTCCCAGAAGAGTGGAGGTTATTACAGGGGGGCTAAATCTGGAATAGGATTTTCAACAACCAAATATGGATGTGATTGGTCAGGTGTTCACATACGTTTGGTCATATAGTGCAAATTGGACTGTGCAGATTGTAAGTCCTTAATAAAGACCTGAAGAAAGCTCATTTAATAAGCCAGAGCGAAAACTAAACTAAAAAGTGAGCATTAGGTCACTTTCGATATTTAAATAAACTTTTTTCAATCTCATATTTCAATCTCTTCAGAAGACTCATAACCAAAATTGCATAACTCACCAATGTGAGTTATGCAGTTTTGGTCACGAGTCTTCTGAAAAGATTGAAATATTATGACCAACACTAAAACGCTCTAGGAATTAGTTGTATAGGAATATTCCAGGCTCAGCAATGTCTGAAAATCTGTCTGGAATGGTCCCACTATCTCAAAGGCACAATTTACAGGTTCTAAACTAGCCATGGCATCCAGCAACCAAGAACATCACAACATGCTACCTCCACTATGCTTCATTGTATGGATGCTGTTCTGATGAGCAGTGTTGGGTTTCTGTCAAATACAGTTTTTCTGTATTTCTCTTCTATAAAGTCGAGCTTTGTGCAGTGTCTGGGCTATGGTTGTCCTCTGTATACCTTCTCCCATCTGAGCTGTGGCTCTTTCTTTCAGAGCTACCCATGGCATTGTGGTTGCCTCGCTTACTAATGTGCTCCTTACCTGGTCACTGACTTTGGTGGCTGGCCTCCTCTAGGCAGTGTTGCAGTTGTGCCATACTGTTTCCAATTTTAATAATGGGCTCAATGGTGCTCTGTAGGGATGTTCAAAGTTTTTTTAAAAACATGACTGATACTTTTTCATAGCTTTGTCCCAGACTTATTTTGAAAGCACTTTGGTCTGCTTGTTTAGGATTTATAACAAGCGCTGGGGAATTCTAGGAACACACATTGAGATCAGGTGACATTTTAATTGCACACAGGATTTTTTCAGGTTTGAGTTAAGCACGAGTGACGATTTAACACTGGTTTAATACTACATTTAATACCAAAACTGTATATTGGTATTCAGACATTACACATAACTACATATGTATGCGCTATTCAGAAGTTATGCGAGAGTTATGCACACAGGGTTGGGTTTGCGTAAATCCCATTTTTCATGTTATCTCGAGCAGGGAATAGTATTACATCCAGTGCCACTGTCCGACAGTTTGATATAATCACAATATGCCACACTGGGCGCACAGTGGCTTAGTGGTTAGCATGTTGACATAACCTCACATCTCTAGGGTTGTGGGGTTTGATTCCCGCCGCTACCCTGTGTGTGCCTAGCTTGCATGTTCTCCCCGTGGTACCCCATGATACCTCCGGGTACTCTGGTTTCCTCTCACAGTCCAACGATGGTAGGCTGATTATGGCCACTTTGGACATGCCAGTGTGTGTATGTGATTGTGCCCTGCAATGGATTGGCAGGGCACCCTGCCCTTTTCCCGATGCTAACTGGGATAGGCTTCAGTTTCCCTGCAACCCTATAGGATGAGCGGTATAGAAAATGGATGGATATCACACTGAAATTTGTTTTAGCTATAAATACACAAAAACATGAATAAATAAATTAATTAAATGCATCATCCACAAAAAGGGCAGTGGAAGAGACCATCTTAATTGTCTTTATCTTAATCTGAGACATTGCTTATTTCAAGTACCAGACATTTTTAGGGTTTAAAATTATGAATTAACATTAAATGAGCTGTAAGCATAACAGATCAGTTCTTGAGCAGATAGGTTTTCTTCACAGGGGAGTACATTGAATGAACAAAACAGTGAATTCTAAGCATGATAAAATATCCTACATCCCATGCACACATTGTTATAATCACCTTAATTTAGTATATCTTGACATGATTAAGTTGTGTCTACAAAATAAGTTAGTGAAAAAGTCTATTGTAATAAAAAATAATAATAATTCAGGTATATATTATGCATTGTTAACAGTAACCCCAATGAATGGTATTTAAAATGCCATCATTAAATTCCTTTTGTTTTCCATCCAGGTCCACCTGGAATAGGATTCCCAGGGCCTCAGGGCCCACAGGGAAAATGTGAACCAAATGACTGCACCCATACTTTTCCCCACACCAACCAGGAGGTTTAGAGTCCATTCTGTAGCCATTCAGCCAAAGTCAAGTGTGGAGCCCACAAAGAACAAAAGTCCACATCTTAATAAGTATAAAACAGCAGCCACTGACACAGGAAAATAAACATATCCACCTTTGATATGTTGCCAAATCCATGCTTGTATTATCATTTTCAGAAATGAGTGTTCAATAATTATTTCACAATTAGCATTGCACCCCAGTTTTTGCTCATAATTACCACGTTATCTTGTATGTGTGACCAAATGTATTACATATTAGACCGTTATTCTCAGGTTGTTTGTTTTTTTAAAAGGGCAAGATATATAAGCTAGGTTCTTAAATTCATAAATTCTTATTTACCTCAGCTTTTTGTGCAAGAGATAGAAAATAGATGAATTACTGGAGTGATGAAACTACAGAATATTAATAGAGCATAACTACGATTTTGCATAATGATTGTAGTGTGTTTAGCTTAAAAGTAAGTATTTTTTTATGTGTAGGTTCTTCACAAGTGTAGGCCAGAGCATTTGGGAAGAGCACTATTCTTGACAATGAATTTTGTATTTGTTTGTCTATTCCACCAGTCATTACTGTAAATATGGTGGCCATTGATTAGACTTTTTTTTTTTTTTTTTTACACTGTGGATGAGCATTTTTACTGCTTTCAATGTATGGAGCCTGACATTAACAAAAAATATAGAATATAAAAACATATGCAACTGATCTACACAATACAGTAGGTTAAAACAAGTTTGGTTTATTTAAATGTTTAAAATGTGAGGAAGGGAAGTATTTATTGTTTACAACAGAGCATGCAACTGAATCTTCCCACCAAGCTATTACATCTGATTTAATTCATGCTGTATGTATATTTTGATTTGGCTGTTTTTCAAATGCAAATACAACTGATGATTTTATACAATGCTTTTTTTTTTATTAATATTATTTTACAATATATATAACTTGTCTGCTCAAGAATGGTCTTTCTTTTAAGGTATTTTATCCATCATTCACAATCCAGCTACACAATTCAAATGTTTTTAAATGCTGTACATTTTTACTGTATTGGCTTAAGATGTTTCTATGCAAATTGATTCATTATTTATTATGGTTTGATTCTGCAAGAGTTTATTTTGTCCCCCCCCCCCAATTAAACAAGCCCCTTTAGTGACATGTTGTGTGGCTTTTTTTGTGTGTGTGTGTGTGTGTGTGTGTTTTTTGATGGAGCTGTTTTATTAACATTGATAGTAACATTACTGACACTTTTATCCAAATTGGCTTTACAAGAGAGAAATAAAGCACAGAGAAAAAGCAAGATCACTGGAAGAACTATATGGTAATTTGCCATAACGAAATAGCATTTTTAAACATTTAAACTGTTGTAGCGCCATCTGTTGTCTAATATCTATCAATTTTGCATGTGCTTAAACTTCAAGATCAGAAATTAGTGTTATTACACATTTATTACATGCCATTATACTTGCTTTCACAAGCCAACATTTGTAGTGACGAACTTTACCCATTGCCTTACAGCTGTAGTTATACATTTACTATACCTGTTATTACATGCCGTTACACCAGCAGACTTGCTGTCACAAGCAAACTATTTGTAGTGACAAACATTACACATTTACTACACCTGTTACACCTTTATTACACATGTTCTTACACAAGACATTACTACACCTATTAGCCCTATTACACATTTATTAAGCCTGCTATGTAATGTGTTATATAATAACACCTGTTATGACATACTTATTGCACATGTAACATGTACTGTATGTGTAAATTTTGTAAAATACTTTTGTAATAAAAGTGTAACGTGCAAAAAGTATGTAATAACAGATGCTACATTGATCCAGTCCTGGAACAGCATATTAAGGCATTCTTGAAGATGCTGAAAAAAAAACCCTCTTATTCAGGCAAAGCCACTTTTCTACATCGTTATGGCCAGGACCTCCAGTCCCTTGCCTTACCTTATAAAACTGATGAACAGTTGATTCCTTTCCTTGCTAAATACTCAGCTGATCTGAGGAAGGTACTGTAATTGTTCACAATCAGAAAAAGACCAAAGTATGACTTTCAGAGAAGGGTGGTTAAGAAAAGTCTCTTCTCTTCAAAAAGAATAAAGTGTTTAGAAAACTCCATCTGAACAAACAACAAAAGTTATACTGTTTGGTGATGACCATGCATAATCCTATGTTTAGCTAAGCACAGCATATCCCGACAAACACATCAGCTGTGAAGCATAGTGGTGGAAGGGGGGTGATTTGGGCTTGTTTTGCAGCCACAGGACCTGGGAAACTTACAGCCATTAAGACAACAATAAACTTTATATAGGTATATATTAAACATGGCTTAAATATGGTTAAATTAAAATGTTGAATGACCTCAACCCAATTGAGCATACTTTTCATTAAAGACAAAACTGAAGCCAGCTGCAAAGCATCTCAATTAGGAAACTTAACACTTGGTGATGTCCATGGGTTCCAGATTTCAGGCAGTCATTAACCACAAAGGATTTGCATCCAAATATTGAATACAACCCTAATATTTAATATTGTTAGTTTGTTGAACTACTTTTGAGCCTGTGAAAATAGAGGGACTCAGAAAAGGCACTGTGGTGGTATAAAAGGGCAAAACTACAAAAATTGTATCACTGTCCAACTACTTGAGGTGACTAAATAAACTAGAAATGGGAAAATGCATTGGGTACAAGAAATTCTGTGGACACCAACAATAGTGACACCTCGTTTTGTTAAAATATTTTTTAGAATTAACTTACTCTATTAAAAGGTCAGATTCACCCATAGTTTCAGTGTGAGATTAAGCTAATTAACCACAGACATTTTTCATAACGCAGTGTTGTTTCGAGTAATACACGAAATATTGTATGTGTATTACTTTACAACCTTCAAAGTCAAGCTCATAATTCCTTTGCAAAACAAACAGAAGTACCATAAATGAAAGAGAAAAAGAGAGCAAAAATGTGTCCCTACTCTGTGCAGTTCAAAAAAGAATTTTACACAAGTTTTTACAAGGAAATTATGTAGCACAATATTTCCATCCAAAGTTGTCACTTAGGTCAAAAACTCTATGGATATTAAATGAAAGAGCACTCAATGGCCAGCCTGATCGTATGTTGCCTTTTTTTAACTAATAATTCAGTTTACTGGTGTTAAATAGCATAGCTTTAGAAACAATTTTTAACTATCACAGGATCTCACAAAGGAGGATTGTTCAATAATTATTTCACAATTAGCATTGCACCCCAGTTTTTGCTCATAATTACCACGTTATCTTGTATGTGTGACCAAATGTATTACATAGACCGTTATTCTCAGGTTGTTTGTTTTTTTAAAAAGGGCAAGATATGTAAGCTAGGTTCTTAAATTCATATTTACCTCAGCTTTTTGTGCAAGAGAAGGAAAATAGATGAATTACTGGAGTGATGAAACTACAGAATATTAATAGAGCATAACTACGATTTTGCATAATGATTGTAGTGTGTTTAGCTTAAAAGTAAGTATTTTTTTTATGTGTAGGTTCTTCACAAGTGTAGGCCAGAGCATTTGGGAAGAGCACTATTCTTGACAATGAATTTTGTATTTGGACTAGTGCGATCTGGTGACAATGTTGCCTAGTCATATTTTACAAAAGATTTTTTAAAATTTAAAAAAAAGCCATTTTACAGCAAATACAACAAAATGTGATCAAGATCAACTCACCTTGGATGTATTATTCTCATTATACAGACTAACATTTGGTCAGTTCTGTTACAACAGTACTAAATTCACATTTCTCCATTTAAAAACTCAGTACATCCTTAAAATAACTCATTCATGAAGCCTTATGTACACTCTCAATAATCTAACAAAATTGGCACAACTGCTTAAGCCGCTCATGGTCCAATATGCAAATTGATAAAGATTATTATTGTAAAAAGAAACCTACAGATACTGAAATTTCCTGCTAAGCTAGCTTGCTAACTAATGTTAATTTTAATCATTATGGTTATTACAGTATATTGTGAGATTTGGCTGTTAAATAAATCACTTAGTTGTACAGTAGCGACATGCAATTTCAGTAGTAAAAAGGTAATAGCTGAACTTATCGATCCGTCAACAATTCTCAGATTTTTGTGAACAAATACATTCTGCATTGGATTCAGCACAGGTGTCATTTGTAGACTTGCTTTAACCTGAGGTGATGCTTTTAAAGGACCCTTCTAAACTGACAAACTGAATCATAAACAGAAAAAAAAAAAAAAAAAAGCCCTCACCCACAGTCAAAAGTAGTGCTGTGGCAAGTAAGTTCTCCAACTGGTTTCATGTTGTTTATTGCTACTTCAGATAACCAGTAGATTGCATTTGTTTGCGTTCCCAAAACAGTCTAGTTTACAAAAGTAAACAAGGTGGCTTTTTAAAAGAGAGAGGCCCTTCAATATTCTGACTGTGAAAGGCATAGCCTTCACAAGGAACAGGCATCAACATGATCACTTCAGAATGTGTCACTCTAAAACAGCCAGAGCCAGTCTGAGGTTCAAACAAGTCCCCTGAAGCCCCCTTGCCCTTTTGTAATAGACAATAGATAAAGAAAAAATAATGTTCAATAATAAATTGTTAATGTTAAATAAGAAATTAATTAAACATGCTTAATTTCACTTTAATGTAAAAAAAAAAAAATGTCAAAGTTTAAAAATAATGCTCTGTTTGAAAATTGTAATTTTTTGTGCTTATTACAGATGTGGTTATTACTTCATCATGTTAGCATAGCATAGGTCTTTGGTACCAATGCTATGACCTACACCATTCTGTCTCAGTTTTTGTGTCCACAAGAAACTCAGTAACCACCCGGCCCTTTAATGTCATAGTTTGTGAGGGACTGGGAAGCAGTAACTATGCTCAAGTTACATGCTGATGGGTCACAGTAACCAGGAGGTCCAATAGGGCCAGGAGATCCATGAACACCAGTCTGTCCAGGAAGGCCTGGTAAACCACTTACTCCGTCATGACCATCTTGACCATAACCTGGCTTACCATGCTCACCTGAAAGAGCAAAATCAAAAACATGAAACTTAACAGCTAAACAACTTTTTTAGTTTAAGACCAAGGGTCTCATTTATCAAAAGCATACATACAACAAGTTCTAAATTTGGGCATAAGTATGGGCTGGTTTTAGTATTTATATAATTGCTTATCTCCTGTGATTTTCATGCATAACAGTTTCATGTTTACTCAGAATGGTGACGGAAATGGCTTGCTGAAGAGAGAGGACACCGAAGAATGGCAGGACTGGTTCAAGGTGACAGAAAGGCAGATAACCACTCTGTACAATTGTGGTGAGCAGAAAAACATCTCGGAATGAACAACACATCGAACCTTGAGGTGGATGGGCTACAACAGCAGGTCATGTCAGGTTCCATTTCTGTCTGCCAAGAACAGAAATCTGAGGCTGCAGTGGGCACAGACTCACCAAAACTGAACAGCTAAATACTGGAAGGGGGAAAAACGAAAAAAGAAAAAAAAAAAAAAACCCCAAAGCCTGGTCTAATGAATATGGATTTTTGCTAAAGCACACAGATGGAATTTGGCACCAAAAGCATGAATCCATGGACCCAACCTGCCTTGTGGCAACAGTCCAGGCTTGTGGAAGTGGTATAATGGTGTGGGTTTCTTGGCACACTTTGGCCCAATCAATCAATCAATCAATCAATCAATCAATCATCACTTGAATGTCACATATTTGATTATTGTTGCTGATTACATGCTCCCTTCATGGCCACAATTTACCCATCTAATGGCTACTTCCAGCATGTTAATGCTCCATGCTACAAAGCAAAACTAGTTTCATATACAAGACAATGAGTTCAATGAATTCTAATGTTCTTCAGTGGCCTTCCCAGTTACTGGATATAAAGCCACTAGAACACTTTTGGGATGTGGTAGAACAGGAGATTTGCATCATCAAAGTGCACCTGAAGAATCTGCAGGAAATGTGTGATGAATCTCAATGGAATGTTTCCAATATTTTGTGGAATCCATGCTAGTTGATGCTGTTTAGCAGGCAAAGGGAGGCCCTACTCAGTATTAGCACAGTGTTCCTAATAAAGTGCTCAATGATTTATATAGAACCATATCAATAACACACCATGTAACTTTACTTTAACTAGCCCAGTAGCCTGCTCCTGGTACTGCTAGTTCTAAAAGACATGGAGCATGTCAAAAGTTCTAAGCAGCTTAAATTAAAAGACAATGAAGTAGAATAAATCCAAAATGGTTTATTTGGCACTTTTACAAGGGGTTTGTGATTGCACAAAAAAAAAAAAAACCCCCAAAAAACCTTTATTGTTGCCATATTTTGACCATGTAAGGTATGAGCAATATGAATGCAAATAACAAGCTTCATTTTCATTTCATTGTTGGTTGGGAGATGGCAGAATTTTCTCCAACTACTCAAAAGAAAATGAACGGATGATCCACTCATCAGTCTCAGCAAAGACACATTCCTTCCTATGCACAGCTTCATATGCCAAATCTTCAAGCAAGGCATCATTCCAAGTAATCTTGAGATGGGCCTTTTATATGATTTTATTTGACATTTTATCTGTTACCTGCCCACACCTTGTGATCAAAATCAATAACTACTCTGTCAATTATGTTGATATGGTTGGGATGAGAGTTCCTCATAATCAATTAACACTTTCCTACCACTCAGCATACACATGATTAGGACCACAAGAACCTGCATATGCATGGTCATTTCACACCTGCATATATACAGTACACATCCTCACAAGAAGAACTTGATAGATCACATTCATAGAAATACATGCATGAACAGATTATGCACAAATCTATGCCTATGCACGGTTTATAAATGAGACCAATTTACATTTCAATTGCTAGACACAATTGAAAACAATTATCAGACAACCAAATCAATCCATAAAGGCAAACCAAAATTAACTAGTGTCATGTAAAAAAATAAGTACACCCCATGGAGATAAGCTTTTTTTGACATATTTGGACAAGCAAACATTTGATCATCGCTGAAACAGTGCCTATTAATGAAGCTGAACATTAGCAAATGAGCTTTTTCAATAATTTTTCAACAGAAATATCAACAGATGTGATGTTCTTCTGTGGAAAAAGTAAGTATACCCTTGGCCTCAGAAGCTAGTGTTGCCCCTTTAGCAGAAATAACTTCTTATAGGCGTTTCGTATAGTTGTCTATAAGGCTTGCTGGAATTTTTGGACCAATCTTCCATTCAATATTTTTTCAGTTGCAAAATGTTTGAGGGTTTTCTTTCATATGCTGCCTGTTTCAAATTCCCCACAACATTTAAATGGGATTTAATTCTGGGCCATTCCATAACCATTCATTTATACTTTTTGAGCCATTCTTTGGTGGATTTTCTAGATCATTATCCTGTTGAAAGGTCCACTATAAGACAGATGGCTTCACATTATCTTCAAGTACTTTTTTTTTTTTTTTTAAACAACATGATGCAGAATTCATAGTTGAATTAATAGGTGAATTCTTTATATTTATGGATTTCTTGAGTTAATACTGATGTCTGGTGAAAATTTCATGTGATTAGCCTCATTGAAAATATAATTACTGAAAGAAAAAAAAAATGTTGACACGTTCAATACTTATTTCCCCCACCATAAACTATGCTTTCTGAAAATGAAAACTAAGAAGCTTTTGCACTGAACTCTGTGTGTCTGTGTAAACTTCTTCCTGAATTCACCCAGGGGAAATCACCCAGAGCAGGGTTTAAATTCTGGTTCTGTGACTGATATTGGACAAGAACTTAACATGTACCATTCTTTGTAAACCCTAGAGAATATTTTGTGTGAAAATCCCAGATGATCAGGAGTTTATGAAATATTCAAACATGCCACGATCAAAGTCACAGAGAACACTCTTCATTCAGATGTTTGATGTGAACATTAACTGAAACCTCTGTATCTGCATTGATTATTTGTTGATTATTTTGCAATGTGCTGCTGTCACATGATTGGTGTATTATATATTTGCCTGAATGTGCAGGTGTAAAGATGTTCCTAATAAAGTGGATGGTGAGTGTAGTTTTCCATGGTGCAATGTCATCAGATTGATACTGACCTGGCAAACCAGGTGGTCCTGGCATCCCTTTAGGACCTCGTACTGTTTGGCCTCTATCTCCTCTGTCTCCGATTTCACCTGTAGAATAATCAGAATACATATATTAAAATCTAAATGTATATGGTCACCTTCTCTAGAATTATTCCAACATCAAACTAACCTAATGTTGTTAATATTTCCTCATAGATATACATGTTACATAGTTACATATACAGTATGTTATAATTAGCTAACCTAATGTTACACTTTTAATTACTGATAATGCTGTTAATAAACAGGGTTTCTTTAGTCAGCTAGTAACGGCAATCACACCAATCTGTATCGAAGAAATATTTACCCACCTTTAGGCCCTTTGAGACCCATTGTTCCAGTAGGTCCTTTGAGTCCAGGGAGTCCTCTTGCACCAGCCTGTCCAGGGAAACCACTATCTCCTGGGGAACCTGGAGGACCAGGGGGCCCAGGTCTGCCTGGCAAACCAACAGCACCAGACTCCGGCCTCCTCAAACTGGCAGCTAGCTGGGCCAGTTGCTCTGTATCAAACATAAATTCACAAATTTGTATGAACAGCTCTCTTCCAATATAACATTTATTTAGAAGTTTTACTTTGCAAGTATAAGCACAAAATTGTGAAATCATTCCACCAACGTTTGTTCTAAAAAAATAAATAAATAAATAAAAATCATTAATAGGATCACTGTGCATTTCAAAGAATTATATAACATACCTAATTGCATCATTATAATGCCTACCTTGTATGTACCGCTAGTGGGGCACCATATCAAATGGTGGTATGGAACAACCATGGTCTCAATATACAGTGGTGCTTGAAAGTTTGTGAACCCTTTAGAATTTTCTACATTTCTGCATAAATATGATCTAAACTATCATTAGATTTCCACACAAGTCCTAAAAGTAGATAAAGAGAACCCAATTAAACAAATGGGGGGGGGGGGGGGGGGGATGCCTTTAGTTGCTTACCCTGGGTTCCGTTATGACCTCGCAGACTATTACGCGTCATTGATTGAAAACAACCAACTCTAATTTCTAAGAAAATATGATGTGTTAGGTCATATATATGCAGATATATAGAAAATTCTGCGTCTTCTTTCATGCCTGAAAAGTTCCGATTAACAAAGTTTGTATAAATAAAGGAGCGTTTTTATCTTTTGTTCTCCACACTTACCCTGCATTACTCGCATACAAACTTGTTTGATGTGCTGATCACCTGGTCCTTTCCCCTGTAAACAGACACTTCATGTTAAATCAGACTGCCAGCTTTTTATTTGACAGATAAAAATAGGTACACCTCTGATAAACTAGGTATAAAATATACAAATAAAAGACATACTGTACATTCCACTAAAAATAATGTGCTTTTAGGGCATTGGTAGGAGTCAGACTGTCACAAATCCTGACACCAACAAATACACAATGTGCACATACATTACAAAAATTATATAAATAATTTGAACATATGACATTACAAGTGATACTGCACTAAAACAACTACTCATTAACAATTACACTGAGACAGGTTTCATTTGGAACATCCCCCTGACAGTTTATTTACTGACCATCCCATCAAGATACACATTGCCAGTGTTTGTGTAGCCTTTCGCCAATTCAGAAATCATTTAATTTCTGAGTTCATATGTTCTTGTTTTATAAGACTCACTTAGGCATGCTCACCCATTTAAATCTGTCAACAAAATAAGTCGAACTGAACAAAATGGAACTGGATCTGTATCTTGGAAATGACTTACATACTGCATACTTATTGTTAATAACGGAACCATACCTGCTCTATATCAAAAAATGATAGTTAACTGGAGTGAAATATGCAATAAGACAATGATCCTAAACACAAAAGCAAGTCCATGTCTGAAAAGAAACAAAAATTATATTTTGGAGTGGTCTAATGCAAAGTCCAGAGGCAGGATCCGTCACATGCACTTCACTGTTGAAAACCTACCAGTATAACAGACTTAAAGCAGTTTTGCAAAGAAGAATATACCATTATAGGAAGCTGCTAAAAGAGGTGCAACCCATTATTACATTCAAGCTGCAATGACCTTTTCACAATAGCACTGAATACATTTCTTAAATAAATCAAACAGGAACTTAAAAAAATCTGATAACTCATGTTGGGTTTTACTCTGCTTTGAAGAGAATGTTTTAAAGAGGCATCATTGTGAAGATTATCAGTGATACTTGTATTATTGTTGCTTTATACAGCTGGAAATGTTAAACCAAATCCTGCACTTTATATTAATGCTACATTGACTAACTGTATGAATGTAAACATATGACATGATGGTGACATGATTGTTTTGGTGCACACCCGAGTTCTGTGTTTTCACCTGTCATACCAAGAAGTGATCAAGATTTCATTCTGTGTTACTCTTTTTTGGACCCATAAAAAACTTTCAAATTGTGAATATATTTTATTGCATCACTTATCTAATATTGCACTATTTGATAATACATTTGGCTGGCCTACAAATTATTAAGTAAAAGATTCCAATATTCAAACAATGGTTCTTGTCTAAAAAGGTTCATATTAAAGCTGTGGCACCACAGGTTTTGATTTTTGGGCTTGAAAATCTCCTGACAATTTCCTGACGACAGGGTAAATGCTGTTCTGTTGCACCACTTGGGAGGCCCAAACAAAATAGCTAAAGTCTATGGTTATTTTGGGAATAATACTTGTTTCCCCAAACATACAAAAACACATTTTACCGATTGTAAATGATGGCAACACTTTACCTTTAGGTACTTTGTACCTGCATACTTTTAAGCCACTGGATTCTGTTTACAATTCATTGCAAATGTAACAACCCTATTTAAATGCTCTAATATTTGACTCACTGCTGGGCCCTGAGAACCACGAGGACCTGGAGCTCCTCTGTTCCCCTGTACACCACGGGGTCCAGGACTACCAGAGGGTCCATCGATGCCAGGCTGCCCACGGGCACCCTCAGGGCCTCTGTTTCCTGGTTCTCCTGGATTACCAGTCTGAAAACAATTTTTTTAATTGCATTAGAATACAACAAATGGCCCAGCCTTAACAATAACACAATCCTCAGAATAAAAATAGCAAATAACTTTGTTTCAATATAGTTAATGTAAGCCTTCATAAAACCATGAGCACTATGGCTCAACATAATAAATCCAAAACGTACTGCTCCAGTAGATCCAGGCTCTCCAGGCTCCCCCTAAATGGACATGACACAAAATAGAATAAACATTAAAAAGAATATAATTATTTTTATATTGAAACCTTTTAGAATAGTACATATCCAATAATAAATATCCACCTTTTAGAATACTACAGGTCCAATTTATTCAACTTACAACATTTCCTTTGTCTCCAGGGGTTCCCTCTGCACCTTGTTCTCCCTAGAATAAAGATGTTACCAAAACATTACTTTCAGTTACAAACCAGTAGGCGTGCTGACACACATGGTGTTATTAGCTGATGCAGGTTGATAACCATAAAATCCATAAATAAATCAAAGCTTCACCTTTTCTCCTTTAGATCCGAATTCTCCAGGGTCCCCCTGATACATTATTCATACAAAGAAATCAAAAGATTATTTTCACAAATGGATAAAGAACACCTTTGAAAAGAACGAATATATTAATTAAATGTCCAGGCATATATGACTTTTACATTACATTGTTTCCGCTCTTCAGTGATGTGATAGAGTTTATTTCTTCAGGCAGATTTGTAAAAAAAAAATTTTTATATTATATTATACACACACACACACACACACACACACTCTTTAAAATAACATTATCTCATTACAGTGGCCCCTGCCAAGGTGTGGGATATATTAGATAGCAAGTGAACAGGATCTCAACCACTTTGTCAAGGGCCAAACTGTGATGGCCAGACAATTGGGTCAGAGCATCTCCAAAACAGCAGGTCTTTTGGGGTGATCCTGGTATGCAGTGGATAGTACCTACAAAAAGTTGTCCAAAAAAGGGTAGAAGGTAGAAGAATTACTGTAGCACAGATTGCTGAAAAGGTTAATGACGGCAATGATAGAAAGGTGTCAGAACATAAGATGAATCACAAGTTACTGCATATGTGACTGAGTAGCTGCAGACTGGTCAGAGTGCCCATGCTGAGCCCTGTGCACTGCCGAAAGCGCCTACAATGGGCACATGAGCACCAGAACTGGACCATGGAGCGATGAAGGAAGGTGGCCTGGTCTGATGAATCACTTTTTTTTTTTTCTCACATCATGTGGACAGGGTGTGTGTGTCGCTTAACTGGGGTAGAGACGGCAACAGGTGGTTTAAATGGTGTGTGCGCGCGAGAGAGACTCACATTCAATTTATTAGGCACACCTGTATACCTGCACATTCATGTGCAGTTAGCTAATAAGCTACTCATGTGGCTGCAGCACAATGCAAAAATTCATGCTGATACAGGTCAAGAGTTTCAGGTAATGTTCACATCAAAATGAAGAAAAAGTGATCTCTGGTACTTTGATTGTGGCATGGATGTTGGTACCTTTATGGGCTAGTTTGAGTATTTCAGAAACTTGTGATCCCCTGGGAATTTCACCCAAGTGACAAGTGTCTCTAGTGTTTACACAGAATGGTACAAAAAAAAAATAATAATAAATAAATAAAAAATTCCTATAAGTGACGATTCTGTGGATGGAAACACCTTGTTGATGAGGTTAGAGGAAAAGTGAGGTAGTGCTCCAAAGCACCCTGATCAACTAAGAGACATCTCATCTGGTTCTGTCATGGTTATGCCAAAATCAGCACTGGACTACACTTCCCAGCAACCAAAGTAGGTCAAATGTTTCAATCAGCCTCACCTGTGTTGTTTCATTGTAATTAGCAACTCTAAAGACCCTGTTGTCCTTCCTTGGACCACTTTTCGTTGGCATTAACACTGCATGCTGGGTACCCCTCCTAAGACCTTCCGTTTTGGAGATGATCTGACCCAGTCATCTAGCCATCACAATTTGGCCCTTTTCAAGGTTGCTCAGATCCTTATCCTTGCTCATTCCTCCTGCTTCCAGCACATCAACTTCAAGAATGGACTGGTGACTTGCTGCCAAATATATCCCACCCCTTGAGTGGTGGTTTTAATGTTATGGCCAATCACACACTGTGTGTGTGTGTGTGCTTGCATGTGTGTGCATAAAAGAAGAAATTTAACCATTATAGCTTAATTAGCTAGATCATGTCCTTTACACTATTCTGGGTGAGTATTACATAATTATCACTTCTATCCTTGCAAATGACACCTTTTACTGGAATATCAAAGTGGAATACAAATTATTTTCTGAAATAGGATTTTTTTTTTATTAAATAAATGCCCTTACCCTGTCACCTTTCTCTCCAAGTATGCCTGGGGATCCAGGAAGACCAGGCAGACCAAGATCACCTTTAAATCCCTGCAAACAATGTTAATATTAATAATATATTGATTGGATCTATTGTTATATTATATATATATATATATATATATATATATATATATATATATATATATATATATATATATATATATATATATATATATATATATACACACACACATACACATATATATACACACATACACACACACACGTAATATTACTCTTCGGAGGGAGTAATCTGAGGTGATGTCATGACATGATGAGTGACAAAACAATTGCTTACAGCCTGTAATTATGGTGGCTGTATTTAAAAAAAATTAAATAAAAGATCAAGTGGAACCTGGTGAATGGTTACATGCAAAAGCACCATAGTTAGTCTTAGGCTGATCATTTACTTAATTTCTGACAAGCATGTCTTTGATGTTTTTGTCCCATCTGTATGACATGAGTGGAGGATTCTTCTAAAGGAAAGTTTTAATGGTATAATTTTAGCCAGTGTTTTACTAGTAGGATGATAAGTGAGTAAATTCTCTCTGTCTTAGCAGTGGATTGTGCACATTTTCTTCCAAATCCATTTTCAAAAATGGTCACATTTCTTCACTTTTTGTGAGAATGAAGACTTTCTCCCTGCAAATGTGTTTAATTTGTATTAGCTGAGAATGGAAGTGAGCTGGCAGTGATTTAGAAAATGCCATCAAATGTACCAAAGATTCAGTGCAGGTTCAGTAAATTTGAATTGGAGCTGTAGTCAATCCTGCGATAAAAGCAGTAAGTGACACTCAGCTCAGAAGGCACTTACTGCTTTTTCCACAGGACAAACACCACCACAGCTGTGTTTATGAGACTGTTCCTCTGTAAAACACACAACTCAACACTGCAATTCCATATTTGGATAAACTCTATTCAAGCATACCAACTGTACACCTGTACCAACATGATAGATCAGGATCCTTCAAATCTGGCACTTGCGGTCCACTGCCCTGCAGAGTTTAGCTCCAATGCTAATCATACACACCTGAACAAGCTAACGAAGGTCTTCAGGATTACTAGAAAATTACAGACAGGTAAGTTTAGAAGTTGGAGCTAAACTCTGCACATTTGAAGAACTGAGATGATGATTGAGATGATGGATCATGCGTCACTGTTGCTAATATCAAATGTATTAACATTTTAAAACTTTGACAAGCATAAGCTATTGTATGTCAATCGTAAACCTAATCACTGTAAAATATTGTTCATTTTTATTATTTGTTATGCTTATATTAAATCTGTTCTCAAAATGCATGAATAAAGTAGGCTTTTCCCCCAGATTTCTACTAGCCCTACCTCTGTAACCAGTGTAATCGCAAACTCAAAATTACAGTAGAATGCTACCATAGACGATTGTTTTCCACCAAAATAGTGGATTTTCTGCACTTCTGATTATCCATCTAAATTAATTATGCATTTCATGTTAAATTAGAAGAAAATGGTTAGAAGAAAAAAAAAACAAAAAAAAACAAAAAAAAACCCATGTATAATAACCAGAAGCATAATCAATGGCACTAAAAAGTCGTGCCATTGTCAGATTAAGTAAGGATGCTTACATTGTACAAGACTAAAATATGTTTTAAGCACATTGGACCCATTTCTGGCCATCATTGGTTAGGTATGGGGATCTTTAGTAATGGGTGCTCATAAAGATTAGGGATGACTTTCTTTTCAAAGATAAGTGACCAACTAAACTAAATTTTGCAAAAGAGCTATTTAAAAAAAAAAAAATTATATATATATATTTTTTTTTTTTTTTTTTTTAAACCCAAACAAAAAACATCATGTCCAAATGTCCTTGTGAAGTTCAAAATGTTAAGGCAATCAAAACCTATTAAGGGAAACTAGTAGTCACACAAAAGGTTACAGACACACGCATGCGCACACTACTTACTCTGGATCCTGGGTTCCCCATAGGTCCAGGTGGCCCTGGCTCACCTCTATCTCCCTAAACATAAGCAAAAGGTATAATAGAAGAAGAAGAAGAAGAAGAAGAAGACGAAGACGACTACCGATATGCCCAAATAGGAAGGAGGTTAGCACTCACCAGTCCACCAGTAGGGCCTACAGGTCCAACTTCTCCCTGTTCTCCACGTTCTCCCTGATTAGAAGCATGAAATCTGAGTCTGATTAGCTTTGCAGCATATTTATCTGCTGTGACATTAAACAGGTTATGACCAACTTACAGGCTTTCCAGCAGATCCCATAGTTCCAATAAGGCCTAGCTGTCCAGCATTGCCCTACAATTAAAAATCACATTTGTTAAATACAATCACATTTTTTAAACAAAGTATTGTGCTTAAAATGTGAAAACAGAAAATGGCTGGAGAGCAGAATTGCAGAATCACAACAATTTACTACAGTATCCTGCTACATGGAGAGATAAATACAGGACACACATTTTTCAATATAAGGGACATCATGCACCACTGTTTAAAGAACCTTTGATTGTAGAGAACGGGGAACACTTCCAGAGATTTGGCTAATTTTATTTAAAGGTTCATACAAAATCAGCAGACATTTACCATTATCATAAAGTAAAAGAAATGCTCTTATAAGGACATACTTCTTTGAAAGCGTTCTCACGATGATAAAAAGTTGTGCATGTAATGTCATTTGATCATTCTTTTAATGTTAGATTTTATTGGGATGGACATTTTTTGTCATTTGTCCCATCCATCTCCCCCTTCGCTGGTGGTTGGGGCCTAAACCATAGTTTCTCAAAGTGGGGTCAGATGAACCCCTGGGGGCCATGCAGCATAATCAGGAGCGCCATGATTTTTTTCTATTGTTACAGGGAACAAAAATATAGCGAATGTAACGTGTGTGATACACTGAATTGAACTGAATTCACTTTGTTCATGATACAGCCTAGTCTGCTGGCACTGGAAATGTTGGACAGCAGTTACATTTTACAATTAACTGCAAATAAGAATGGTGTTTTTATAAATATAAAATATCAAATTCTGTCAGATATAATTCTGCCACAGTGACACTGCAAAAAGCAAAAATTCACTCGTATTTTTATTATCTTCTGAAATATTTCATTGCAGTGAAAAATTTAAGAGTAGCCTAAGCAATGGGCAATGTTCTCTTAACGGCCTTCATGCTTTCCAAAAAGTGTTTTCTGTGCATTTACAGTGTTAGGATTAAAACAGTAGTTACAGAAGGATTTATGGCAAATGGATATCCCCTAGCACAATCACAAAATTAGACCATTCAGATTGAATTTAATTGAATAACTGAACATTGGCATGTATGTGTCTTCAGGCTGGGACGTTTATCAAACGGGAAATTTGGAGCAGAACGGACATTATGTTTGCGTTATAATAATTTCCTGTTTCATAGCGAAATATCGAAATTTGTGAGACCGCCACATCCACACCATGCAGCAAAAACTCAATCTTCACAATTTAGCATTGGCAAGGCCTTTCGATGAGACCGACCAAATATGATATCGAGCTGATGAAATCTCTAGGAGGAGTTTATTAAAAGTACGAGGCCTGGAAATGGCAAAATCTGAGCAAAAATTGAAGAGAAAAGTCAAAATGGCTGACTTTCTGTTGAGTTTATGGCAGGGTTCAAGAGACTTTTTTGTATGTATTGGCAGATTATACAGGACTACCAAATTTCATACATGTAGGGGAAACGTACTGTAAGGCCCTAATCGTTCAAATTTTGTAGGTGGCACTATCGAGCCATTTTGCCACATTCAATTCTAATACCTGTTTCAGATGTAAATGTTCTCCACTGCTGAGGGGTATGCAAAGTTTCATGAGTTTTCTAGCATGTTTAGGCCTCAAAAATGTGATTCTTTTCATATCAAAAATTGTCAGGCCACCACGGACATGCCCTTCAACAAAAACTTAAAAGCTTCGCAATTTAGCATCGCCAAGGCGTTTAGATTACACTGACTGAATAAGATGCTGATCGGATGAAATCTCTAGGAGGAGTTCATTAAACTACGTGGCCTGGAAATGTTTGTTGCCAGTAGGTATACTCTATGACTACAACTGATTATTGGCATGTAGATATCTTCAGTTTAGGGCATGGGTTTAAGAGACATTTTTGTACATATTGGCATGTTGCACAGGTTTACTGAATTTCGTACATGTAGGTGAAACGTAGCACAAGGCGCACATCGTTGAAATTTTGTGAGTGGCGCTATCGAGCCATTTTAACACACTCAATTCTGGAACCCCTCTCAGATGTAAATTTTCAACGGTTCTGACACGTCTGGAAAGTTTCTTGAGTTTTCCGGTATGTTTAGGCCCTTTAAAATGCAATTCATTTGAGAAAAGAATAATAATAATAATAATAATAATAATAATAATAATAATAATAATAATAATAATAATAATAATAAAGATCCAATAGGGCCTTGCACCAACGTTGTTCGGGCCCTAATAAACACTTTGAATGTTAAAAGAACTTCTTCGATTGTAACATTTACTTAGTCCTAAATAACATGAATCCACAGAGCGTCTCACCTTTTCACCAGCAGCTCCCTTTGATCCTGTAACACCAGGTAAGCCCTACAGAAACGTATGGCATCAACAATACTGTAGCTTTACAAAAGTTAAATCAATCTCTTCATTCTGTCACATCATAAACAAATCCCACTCTCCTATTAAAGTAAAACTGGCTCATTAGTTTTAATAATAAGTTGTTTAAAAAAAAATGTAAAAATGTTCAGGAGATAAAATGTCAAAAGAGGAATTGAAGCTAGACTGCAGAATGTCTGCTTTTATTTCTGGGTAACATTTTGCATTCAACAATATATATTAAACCATACTTTGATATGTATCCAATATTCCCCATTTCCAACTAAACACAGATACTGGGGCAAGTATAAATAACCTTAAAACGGTATTAAGATGGCATTTTGTTGCATCTCTTTTAACATCACCAGACTACATCTTTACTGATAGTTTTTACTACAAAATAGTTTGCACTTGATCCAAGTCTCTTGAATTCTGTCTGCCTCAATTGTCACATTGGAATTAGCTCTAAAAATATATATTTAAAAAGTTGTTTTTTTATTGTAAAACTGTAATGTGTGAGTGGAAGCAGGATGTAAGTAAAAACAGTATGTGAGTAAAAACAGTGCGAGTTTTATTAGAGCAACTCCATAATTCATTATTGAAATTTGTAATGGTTGTCAACACAAGCAGGCAGAGAATAACAGACTTAATCAAACTGATGTGTTACTTTCAAATGTAAGTAATGAATCTTAACGTTATTCTTAGCTAACATACGCAGTTTGCTGGAATATAGAATATATCAATGTATCTACAATGTTCATCCATAAAATTTGCACACCTAAAGCAGAGAATACATGAAAGTCTTGTCCCACTAATTATCCCTCAAAATCTCAGCCTATTCTCCTTTAATTCTAAATATTTTGTATGAAAAGGGGGAAAATAGAATGAGAAACGTCAGAAAAGGTATATACTCTTTTGGGGTGTATGCATGAAACTTACAGGTAATCCTTGAAGTCCAACCTCTCCAGGGTTTCCAGGTTTCCCAGGGCTGCCCTGTATGAAATGCAGTTTCCTGAGTCTTAATGTAATTATTTTAGACACCAAACTCAAGTACCATAATATAATCTGCAAACCATATAGTTAAAACCAAGGCTACCTTAACTCCAGGTAATCCAGGAATTCCATCACGCCCATCTACACCAGGTAAACCCTAAAATAGGAAAGAAATTATGTGTTACAATGGGTTTGAAATAGTTTCATATTTGTAATACAGTCTGATTACACATACATGTGATAATACATACTGGTTTATAAGCAAGTGAATTGGTTTGGCAAAACAATCACTTTAACGCTAGTTCTAAACAGTACCAGTAAATAATGCGAGTTAGGACAGGGTGTGCTGTGATAGGAAAATAACCAACAATGAGGTGGTGTGATGTGTTAATACCTCCCTGACTCTAATAGCACGGCCCAATGTATTTTATTCGTCTTATAACAGCAATTTGCCAACAAACATTTTTTTAAATTATTATTAAAGTATAACGTTTAATACATTTATAACCATGTTTAACATTGTGGATTGTCTGCTAAACAAGTTAGTTCCTGTTATCACTTCGGTTATGTCACGTATCGTGACGAAGCGGAGATAGGACGGATGCAAGTGCAGTATGAACAGTGTTTATTTTAAAGGAGAGACAGGCAGACAAATCCAAAACGTGATCCATAAATGTAATCCACAACAGGCGAAGGTCAGGCGATCGGCAAACGGGCATACACAGGGTTAAACATGAATCAAGGTCGTGGTCACGGAAAACAGGGTCGATAAACAAAACGAGAAACATGAACTATGACGAGGAATTGGGAGCGGATAATCCAGCGTGAACTAACTCTAAACATGGACCGTGACTATAACTACTAAACGAACTAATCAAACTCTACGATAATCTTCCGCGTTGTGTGCTGTGAGGCGCGCGGTATATATGTGGACATGATCAGCGTCTAAACTGCTAGCAGCTGAGGGCAATACAGACACACGTGAAATCCCAGTCAATGACAGAACAGGGAGGAGACATGATAAACATAAAACACACGTGTCCAGATGTCACTACTGTCAACAATGGAAAAGCAGGTGCTCACGCATTCGCGCTTAGAGCACGCTGCTTCAAGGGGAAATCATGACAGGTTATGGCAGTTGACCGCCTCCCCTCCCCTCGATGTTAAGACATGGGGTTTTTTTTTTTTTTTTTTTTTTTTTTTAAAAACACAGCTTGTCATGTTACCAAGAAACTGCAAAGCCATCTGTTTGAAAACGTTCCATCTTAGAAAACTAAAAGGAACAGCATCAACACTGTTACAAAATACTGACACTGGGGACTAAAACTTCTATTCACAGAAAACACCACATCAACAATTACATAGGTTTATCATTTATATATACACACTATGTAGTGACCCGTGTAAGTTGTTACTGTAGAAACAATATTTTCATAACAAGCACATTAATATAAACCTGTGATTTAACATGCAGCCAAAATACTATTTGAGCTGTGCAGTTATAAATAAAATTAAACACTTACTTACCAATCAGAATTGAGATGTCAATGGCATATTCACAATAAAGTTACACTCATTATCAAGTATCAAGTTACACACAGATCACATGTAACTTAAGAGTACTTGCTGTGTATTACTTAGAAAAGAAAGCATGGACTAAAGTTTGAATAAAATGACTGCTTCTAAGATGAGATGTCTGGTTCATCTGTTCATCCTATATTACTATATCCTAATATTACTAATTATACTCTGTTACTCTTTTAGGGGGGGTGGTGGTTAAAAATTAATTTTGTGTCTGACCTTTAAGTACTGCAAACAGTCATTGAAACAATCACTGAAACCTTTTGCCAAATATTTACATTTTATTTACAACATAAAATGTAGGTGGATTTCTGTTCCTATAAGTGCATATTTAATAGGGAGTAGCTGCCACTGATATTATACTTATGTTAAACATTACATTCTTCCTAGACACTGAACACTTATACCCACACACACACACACACACACATACATGCACACACACACACCAAGGATAAAAAATAAAATTAAAAGTTCAGCCCCACAACAGTAATCAGATTTGTAAACTGTGCACAAGAAGTACACTTACACCTTGCATTGGAATTTTGCTAAGGTTGAAGGGTTAAAATACAAAACACATACTGTTAGGTGACAACCTAGATAACAAATGAAACAAGTTCACAACTGGGCTATTATTTTGTTAGTTAGCTAGTTGTACAACTTCAGCACATTTTGAATACCATTCCTTTTCCCCCTTTTATGATCATTTTATATCTGTACCTCACACCCCTGCCATCCCCTGTGTACCATGAGATCACTGTCACCAAAGGAGCCTTTGGATCCCCATCCAAATCATGAGCTAGTCTTGAAACAGGTATCTAGGTTATGTAGGTAATATTTAGCTACTGCAGTTACAGCAAGTTGTTTAATACCTTATTTCATTTAATACCTAATTTTATAAAGTGATAACATGTGAATACTTAGCAAGCTATTTAGTTAGCATAGAATAGCATAAAATCAGCCATACCCTAAAGTTAGCCTCTGAGGCTCTTAAAATATTTCTCTCTGGTTTGTGAATCAAGGTACGTTCATCCTTAGAGCAACTCGCAGCGACAGAGCAAACAGAGACCGTTAATTTTCAATGAGATCTGGTAACTTCCAGCGACATGCGCGATGGCGACTATATGTGGGCGTGTCCAGCAATGGGACAAAGTTGGGAAAAGTTTAACTTTCTGCAAATTTGGAGCGTCTTGGTGCAGCAACTACCAATGGGAGTGAAGAAGAGTGAGCACACCTGTGCTCCACCTGTGCTCACTAGCAAAAGCAGCGCCATTGTGGCAGTAGCCAATTATCTTAGCGGTTTAAAGCAACAAAAAAAATAAAATAAAATAATAATAATAAATTAAATTATTAAATAATAAAAGAAACATTCACTTTTTTTGCAATTGAGCAAAATCCCAATGTAGCTCCTATCTTTGATAAAGTGTCCGGCTTGTCGCTTCTTCGGCGCCCGGGAACGAGCAGCACCGAGCTGGACACTTCACCCAGAAAACACAGAGGCCACGGCCGAAGAGCTGCGGTCCAGCTCCCGGTCACCATCGAACATGTAATGAATGAGACCCTGATGGTGATGCTCACTTACTGAGATAGGAGCTACACTGGGATTTTGCTCAGTTACAACAAACAGTGAGTGTGTTTCATCATTATTATTTTGCTTTAAACGCGCTAAAGCCATAAGCTAAGCTAATTGGCGCTTGTGCTTTTGCCGCAGGTAGATAGCCGGGCACACACACCGCTTCTTCATTTCATTGAAATGCATTTTCAAGTAACAGAATATGACCGATTTACAAATTTGATAAACAATATAAATTTCTTATTACGAGTAGAGCTGCAACAACTAATTGATAAAATTGATAATAATCGATAATGAAAATCATTGCCAGCGAATCTCATTATTATTGATTAGTCAGTCTGCGTGCAGCACGGGGTACGTTTACTCATCGTGTTACTTCTGTTCCAAAAACATGCATCAGAGAGTAAATACTAAAGTTGTGTCCCAAATGACATACTATACACTTACACTATGCACTGCATACTCTACAATCTAGAGTGTGAATTTTAGAAAGGTAGTATCATCTCAAATGGAAATGTTTTTTTTGCTAGCCGGAAGTATAAGCCACTAGTCAGTGGCACATGACATCATATGCACGTAATGTGATGACGCTAGCTTTAGCGGATACCCAGAGTCAACAACAATGACTTTCTTCAGTTTACTGTTTGTCAACATTACCTTTATTCCCAACATGACACCAGTCATCATCAGATGGAGGCGAGATCGTCAAGTGACTGAGGAAGAAAGTGTGCGACTGCCAAGTCTTCTAAGGCAGGGGGCATTTTATATTAAACACAGTGTAGAAGATCAAATTTTACAAAGTGGAGTTTGTGTAGGACGGAAGCACGACAGTGATGCACA